>NC_136492.1:8713802-8803802 GCF_053919585.1 Euprymna scolopes | reverse complement strand
CACACACACACACATATATATATATATATATATATATATATATAGAGAGAGAGAGAGAGAGAGAGAGAGAGAGAGATTTAACTGTTTTTATTTAAAGTAAGCCGGAAACTAACGAGTCAAATATGCCATATCTATTTTTTCGTATCGGTACGTTTAATTTGTAAGTATGTGTTGCTTTTGGTTTGAATAGAGCTTGTAAACCATAGGACGCTCTCTTGTGAATCGTCAATTTTGATGACAGTACTGCCAGCGCAAGAAGATGGAGACGAACGTTAGGACGTTGACGGCGTCGGGGACTGGCATGGTTATATAATGCTCAACCCATTAGCCCTAATCTTGGATAACGTGTGTTGTGTTCGAGGAAATGGAACGTGACGAGATAAAGCTTGCTTAAAACAGACACGCACCTGACCAGAAAAGGAAAACGTGGGTTAGGTTACATAGAATTCAGGCTTCGGAAAATAAAATATTCAAGAATTTGATTCAGATGCTAACGGCATGAGCATCTACCGATTTCACTATACCCCTTACTAAATATTTAGGTGCGTGACTATACGACGGAGAGGTGGATTAGTAGGAAAGGCCATTTACAGCGGGCTGCTTTCGTGTTAAAGGTGGCCTAAAATTGAGATCGAGAGGGTGGAATATCTGTTGGATTCGAAGGAACGATCGCCGTCGATTTCCATGCGTCTATGAGCCGTTCTGTTCCCTGCAACTATTCACCTCCATTGCGTCGTATTTTAAATAGCAGTGTGTCGTAATATTTCCCTCACAGCAGAAATTAAACACTAAATCGAATCTGCAAATAGGCTAGAGGCTAATTAGAGGATACTAGCTGATTGCTCAGATCAATGCATCTTTTACTTCTTCTGATCATGTTTCCAATAATCTCGCTTGTGACGCCATAACATTCAAGCTTAATATTTTGAAGCCGTTCAATCAATTCAATTATTGGGACGTTGTGATTAGCCGTTTTTAGAGATGACCATTACAGAATGCGATGACTTTGATATTAGTTTGCATCCCGTGTATTCTTGAAACGGTTATGCACGCCAATAGAAAGCACGTCATGTTGATAATTCTACGCATGGCATCATATGGATTTAGTTCAAGTATAAACCTTGTTACTCTATGATGTAAAAGAATTCAAACGATGAAGATGGAGATAAACTCGTGTGTAAGGAAGGAGAACATTCAATTATCCCTAAATATTAATTATTCTAAATAATGAATAATATTTGCGAACTGTTGTGGCCCTAGGAAAATGATCATAAAGTAAGACTTGATCAGTGGGTCCAAGTTAGAAAAGAACATATTGTACGAGAAAGTAATTACACAGAAAAGATTGTCGATATTTTCTGAGTGTTAAGTTAGTCTGTAGTTTAGCGTTGTGCCGTGTCGATAATTCGATATTAACCTCTCCGTTATCGCGAGGAGATGTGAGACAAGGTCAGAAGGCAGTAAAATAGGCCAGCGCCCCAAGAGGACTAGCATTACGGCCCTGATTAGCATTGATTGGCATTCCCCAATAATGGCGCCTTAGAAAACGAAAAAGGTAAAACCTGAGAGGGTCGACCTCTTAGGATTATCAAGAGAATTTGTATCAGTTCGACAGTGGTGAAAATGACAACGAAATGTCTTAGTTTCTGTCAGACAACATATCGAACCTTCCGACGTCGGGATCGCGATATTTCACCATCGGAGTTGTTAGACTCGGATTTTTTATTATAGTAGAAGAGTCCATTATTAATAAATGGGTAAATCCATATAATTCAAAAACACACACTCATGCGCGTTATATATTATATATCAAGAAATAGCCCAATCTATTAGGAATAAAAACAAACCAATTAATCAAAACGAAAACACCCTAAATCCTCTATACTACAAAAAGCAAATGCACTATAATCACAAACAGGACGAAATCACCATCAAAAATATTATAAAAAGATACATAAAAATAAAAAATCCTCACAACAAAATAAAACCAATAATGCATTATAAAAAAATACCTAACGAAAAACCTAGTAGTAAAGAATAATAACAACGATACAACCGATAAAATAAGTATGGTCAATGCAGTTTATTTGTTTAAATGCCCCCTCGAGGATTGCTACTCGAAAAATATGAACTAGATTGGCCATACACGCACTACATTGGAAAGACGTCTCACAGGACATCAAAACACCTCCAGTGCTATTTGCAAACACCTCGAACAAGAACATAACATAATAAACACCATCTCCAAACAATACAAAGAACTTTTAAAAAATAACACTAACATATTAAAAACTTGCAATAATTACCAACAACTAACAATGCTAGAAGCATTAATAATAAAAAGTAAAGACCCAACCATTAATAAAATAAACTTTGACAACAGCAGCCGAATTCACCACCTATTCTAACACAATAAAGGTGAAGAGGAAGGAAAAAAAGAAAAGAAAAAAGAGAAAAAATTCAAATTAGGCGAAACTACACATAGTAAATTAGTAATAAAAACAGTAAAACGACAGAGAACAAATCAATTAATAAGTAGGATGCACATGAAGAACAACCCTGACGATGGTCAATCGAGACCGAAAACGTTCGGTAAACTAGGGGACTTTAAAAGAACTTTGGATCCCACAACAAAAATACTTGTACGAAAACAAGAAAAATTCGAAAGAAAGATCATAAAAAGAAGAACGAAGATCCTCTTCAATAAAATATGCGCGAATAATGAAATTTTGCCTAAATATACAAAACTCAAAGGATATATATATATATGTATATATATATGATGATTGCAACGTCTTGTCAGACGAGTGCCACTCTCTCAGACATTTAAAATCCATGAGCCCAAATACCTGAGGGAGTATCTATACAAAGATGATGTTACAGTGTCTTAGCTTTGTACGACAGCTAAGTCTCTCTCTCGGTTGAAAATGTTGAGATCCAGCAACAAGCAAGAGCAAGATAGCCAGCAACAAATTAAACTGCAGACCAGCTTAATGCGGGTAATGGTCTTCCGCTTTATGGTTTTTTAAATCAGAGATTTGCTTCTCCTAGAAAGGTTGCCTTCACCACGGCTTACGGGAGTCCTCTCCACCCCAATACACATATACACACACACACACACACACAAATATACGCGGTGCTAGTTGGCCGTTGACCCAGAAAAAGAGTTCATTCGCCCTTTATATATATATATATATATATATATATATATATATATATATATATATATATATATATATATACCTATGCACATAAAGTTATGAACAGTACATAGAGCCAGTGCAAAGCCGGGCTGATCTGCTAGAATATTATAATAGATTTATTTATTTATCGAAACTGATAATTATATGTATTCAATTATTTATAAGAAAAACTTTTACACGAATATAGGTGAGAATTGTCTCATAACGACAGCCTTAATTGTTGTCCTTGAGCTTAAGGAATAACCGCATGTCACAATGAGCAAGATTTGGATTATAGGGAAGATGAGTTACTGTCTTGATGCTCAAATTTGTCAAATAATTTGTGGGGAGGATAGAGTTGTGGACTGGTGTATTTCCCTAGTATAAATGTGTCTGGCCCGATTTTAAGAGTGCTAGACTCTTTCCGCGAAATCTCTTCCTGAACTCCCTTAAAACCTCTTAGTTAATTCTTGTTGACTGTTTGTCCATTTGAACCCACAGCGTGTAAATCATACCTGTGCTGTTAAAAAAGGGGATCATCATAATTTCCGGGTAGATTAGCCCTGTCATGCCTTCTTACGTCTGGAAACCTTGTCTCTTGGTTTCCGGGTCGTAATAGTAAATCCAGAGCATCAAAAACTGCAGGGGATGAATTGATCAGCTCGACCATCTTCCTGCACTCAAGACAACTTTATTCTTTCTGATCTTCTCTGAGCACAATTGGGACAGCCTTCGCGAAAATCTTCCACCTCTTCGGTTCATAGCGAATAATTGTGTGTGCAGTTCCCACACTGACATCAAACTATGCATTATTGTATCTATAGACTCACGACGGTCCACATCCATGAAATTCTTTTATTTTGGCCAATCAATTCTGGTGTTCTGACTTTCTTACTCCCTCCACACATTTCATCATCCCTCACAGACTGCTTGTTTTCCTTGAATCTCTTATGCCACTAAAAAATTAACGTTCGATTCATGCAAGTAGTCTGAAGCATTCCATACGTTTCTGTGGCATTTCTTCTGGGTCTAGATAGAATTTTATTGTTTATTGTTCTTCTAAACTATCCTCACATCCAGATTGTCATTTTGAAATTCGACCGCCGTGACAATCAGGCTTTAGTTGGGTGCATTCCAATTACTGCTGTAGCTGTTAACTTGAATTTGCAATCATAAAAATTGGTCAGTCATTTGATGAAATGTATAGCAACTACATACTGAATTTTTAAGAATCTATGACAATTTAAAATAGCTGTACCAAAAAGAGAAAAGTTTGGAAATTTATTTAATGCACCTCAGTCTTAAAGATTAATGAAGTTTAAAATAATTGTTCACTTTTCACTAGACGATGTCGAGGCGTATATATTTAGAAAATATAAAGATCTCTATATGTTGTTATTTAACTTATTAGCGCATCTAGACCTAGGCGGTTGCGAAATCAGGCTCAAAAACTGACATGCGATTGGGTCTAAGCAATGATTCTATCGTTTCGGATAGAAAGAATAAAGCTTGATTTCAGATCTATTAAAATCGATATTCTACATTACATTACATGCTTCGGATGGGATTTTTTTTTTTATTAAATTTTCACCCCAAACAAGCCACATTGCCACTTTGGTGTAGGGGGCTACTATCAGGGGCAGCAACTGCTGGGGCACTATGTCGGGATTTGGGCAGCAAGATGTCGGTTCACGTTACACTTGAACTTCTGCATGTCAGTACAGTTATGGAAACAGGGACCTGGAATGGAATTCCAGAGTCTAGCGGTTCTGGGGAAGAAACTACTGGTGTAGAAAGATCTTTTACATCTAGGGATATCTACTGTGTGGGGTGGGATTTAGCTGCCTGTCGGGTTTGTCGAGAGTGTCTACGTCGTGGGGGCACAAGTGTCTGCAGTTCATCAGAGCATTCATCATTAAAATACTTGTAGAATAGGCAGAGGAATGCAACGTTTCGTCGATGGGACAGAGGCTGAAGCTTAGATGCCAGTTCAGGGCCTATCAGATTTTCGACTCTCTTTTGAATCTTGTCTAGGAGCGAGAGACTAGCAGCAGATGCACCAGCCCAAATGTGACAACAATACTCCATACATGGGCGAATGGTGGCCTTATAGAGGTACAGGATACTTTCAGGTGTCAGTAGTTTTCTAGCACGGTAGAGAGAGCCTACCTTTATCGCAGCGGTCCTGGTAATGTTTTCAATATAATTGTTCCAACTCATGTTTCCTGTGAACGTTAGGCCAAGCAGTTTGAAAGATGTACTCTCAGATAGGGAGTCACTGGCCATTGCTATTGGTGGCAGAGAAGGTTTCTTGTAATTATAAATTATCGTTGAGAACTGAATTGGCAATGTTCTTCGCTCTGTTGCCAGAGACAGTTGTATCGTGTGTGTGATAGTAGTTAATGATAAAAAAAAATTAAAAGACAACCTCGAAGCTGAATCGAAGATTGAATTAAAAATTATCACAGATAAGAGATATCAATTAGATAGTAATGCCTCCTGTTTTTATTCCGCCTGAACGGATGAGGAGGGAATGAAAATCGCATTGTTATCATGATTGAACTTATGCATTATGTTGAAAGTTACATCTCTATGTTTGATATATTGATGGCGTGAGACTCTAATAAAGTTAACCCTTCCATGGTCGAGCGTCAGAAGCAGGGATGCGTTATTGAATTCTTTGTAGATGTACATTAGGAATGCTGGTGGCTATGTGGAAAAGATTAATTCTGGAGCACTAAAAGGTCGCTCATTTTCATGGGATTTTTAATTTATTTAGTAAGGAAAAATAGTTTACTTTACTTTTGGAATTATCTTCGTTCGACGCTTGCACATTTGTGACTATGTAGAAAATTAAAATCTGGAGCACAAATGGTCGCTAGTTACAATCGTTCCACTCCCGTTTTCGTAGCTCTTTAACTGTTTGAGTAAACAGACGCATAATTGTCACCGTGTAGAGTCGTTTTACTACTCATCAACAAGTCTAGACCTAGCTGGTTGCGAAATTGGATCAGAAGGCAATGTGTAATTTTCATTTACAAAACGCAATACGATTCAGTTATTATAAGACGCCATGTTAAATAGATTCGAAATGTTCCATAATTAATTACGGTCATGATGAATGACTAGAAGTTTCAAAATTAAGTACTTAAAACCCTATAATAATCTATTATTCTCCGAATACAATCAAAAAGCAAGGTAGTAATGCAATTAAAGAAAGCGTTTATTGTTTACTTTCAAAACCGATGTAGTATGTTATAAATGATAAATGGTAAGAGATAAGAAATGAAATATTAGTAGCCGTGTGAAAATGTTTTACCTGTTATGGCAGCTCTCACAGAAACGTAAGCTTAGTACAAGGACTTAATGGATAGAAAGTTAAACTGTTTGCATCCACCTGGATGGGAATATGTATTTAAGAGGGTCATTTTGTTCGGAATAAATGCAATCATTTTTAAACGGGTTGAAATATACGCATACTTAGTTAAGTTGTGTAAAACATTTACTTTTTAATATTCTATAAAGATTGTAGAGGCTGCGAAAATCCAGATCATTCTTAACGTAACATAGCACGTATGGCGCGCGTGTGAAAAAAAAAATCAACAGCAGTCATAGCTGACTAGTGGAAATATAAGCAGCAGCCGTCTTAGCACATATGCAAATTAAGTAAGTGTGCACAGAATGACGTCATGATATTGAAGAGAAAAAAAGCAGGAAAAAGATAGCACGTGGTTGAATTAATGGAAGCGATCGGGAGTCTTTTGACTCTTAGGCGGCGAGAGAGAACATGCTCTGCTTGATTTCAAAAGTGAAAAGGTAAGCGGGCGACTAAAACACGTGCGTGAAAGAGCGTCTCGAGGGTCATGTTCGACGCGTGTGTGATATTTTGAAACACAGTAAAGTGCGTTGTTGGAAATTATTGGAATAAACGTTTTTTGGGTTCACCTTGAAAAATGCTGATTTCATTTTATGTTTTCATTTTTTTTCTTCCCTCTGCGGCTGCACCAGACAACGTGCGAGCCCTAGTGGTTAAAATATAACGACACAGGTGTTACGGCGACGTTACATTAAAATATTATAGGTATGTTGTTTGATTGCTTTCAAATTAAATCAACGTTTCTATATGAACTTACATTCTTGGCGTTATTCTCGCGTTTCCTACGCACAGTTCAAGCATTTCAAAATACAACCGCTGGATACAATTCGCAGCTCTTTACAAACAGACTTTTCTTTCTCTAACTTTACAAAATGGCAAGGAATAAGAAAAGAAAAAAACAGATAAAAACCAACGCACTGAAGATGGAGTATATCTTTGAAATATATTTGTTATAAATTTCAAACAATAAAACATTTGTTTATTTCCTCATATTACGTTGTGATTTGGCTTTCAAGCGCACTTGATGCGTATTTTATTTTATACGATAGATATGTTGTTTGATTGCTTTTAAGAAATGTGACAATCGACCTCGCTGGATAAAAAAATCTTCGCGCAATTTCATATTTACTTCGACGGTTCAAAATCCGTAAGTTGAGTAATAATCTGACGCGGAGAAATCTGTGTAGCTTAACTGCCATGTATATTTTAAAAACTTACTATCTCTTCCCTCTCTCTCTCTCTCTCTCTCTCTCTCTCATATATATATATATATATATATATATATATATATATTGAATAAATGACAAAGTACTTAATCACTTAATTATTGTATCAATCAGTGAATGAATGATTGATATAATAATTAAGTGATTGATTTTGCGCTACGAAACAGATACTGTCAAAAATTAAAGGAATAAATTATAAGATGGTCAACATCATGAACTTTGGAATATAGTCTTTTGTCATTTATTCACTATATTGCTTTGTAATTACATTGAGCTTCTTAAATAAGGATTGGTATATATTATAAGGAAATATATTTCCACAATGATAACGTAATAGCAATAATAACCCCAACACAATGATAACAAAATAGCAATAATAACCCCAACACAATGATAACAAAATAGCAATAATAACCCCAACACAATGATAACAAAATAGCAATAATAACCCCAACACAATGATAACAAAATAGCAATAATAAACCCGACATAATAATAACACAATAGCAATAATAAACCCGATTTAATAATAACATTATAGCAATAAGAAACCCGACATAATAATAACACGATAGCAATAATAAACCCGATTTAATAATAACATAATAGCAATAAGAAACCCGATATAATACTAACATAATAGCAATAATAACTCTCACGCAATAACTACATATATAAAGTTATATTGTCGGAGGTGATCATGTATTTATCTCTCACACATTGCAGGAAGATTAGAGACAAGGGTCATGGAAAGTGTGATTGAAAAGCCAACACCCTCTAGGATGAGCACTCCAGCCTTCAAAAAATGCCCGCGCAACTTTGTCGACATTCTTCGTTAGAGGCACATTATATAATTAGCAATAAATACCTCCTTCTTAAAGCAAAAAGGCAAAGCCTGAAAGGGTAGACATCCTAGAAATTCATGAGATCTGCATCATACCGCAATAAACCAGAAATATGTCATCACAAAAAATGGTCTAGAGTTTGTTTGTTTTTTTTATTTTAGTGCCGCGGACTTGCAAAATCAGACCTAAATAGCATTTAAGCTGACAACTCAGATTTTGATTCAATTAGCCAATTTATTTGTTATTGATGTGCCATGTTATTGGCAATATAATAATGTACTTAGCTACAATTTGTTTAAGAATTAATTAGAATTCACTCAACAAATACTTGCATACACCGGTCTGGCAGTCCCATTTATCATTAACAGTGTAGTCATGATATCGTTCACTCTTCAACTGATAACCCATCTATCTCATTATCTCTTATCTTTATGTTTCTGTCGACGATGATAAATTATGTTCATTAGTTAAATAACGACTGTTTGATATTGGCAGGCAATCCCGGCATGAAAAAAACATACGATGGGTTGCACACACGCAAATGGATTCAATGTGAAGAAAGCGGGACTTTCTACCATTGTCTAACCGAATGCATAATTTGGCCTAGAAATATGTGAGAGGATATCGGTCAAAGGTTGGAAAAAATATTAAACATTCCAATAGGAAAAGAATGTTTTAGAAATAAAACCGTCCCAAGGAAAAGTTGTTCAGTCGGTGAGAGAGAGAGAAAGAGAAAAGGAAATAGAGTGAGACTGTAACAATCTCTTCGTTGCTCGACAACAGCTTTATCACGCGCCTTTCAGAAACGTAAAAACTTCGGTAATAATTTAAAATCAAAAGCTGATTTCTCGATTTGAAATAAAAGTAATGTATTTTTTGTAGATCAACTATGTTGGGATTTTCACTTCACTGTCTGTGTGAATTTATTGTACAAGCGACAAAATTATATGTTAACATTTATATAAACTGCATTTTGAACAACCGGCCAAATCGAATACGTAATATTACAAACAATCATCCAACAAAACCAATCAGCAAAAAAGATATTTCATTTTTAATTAAAGAAGTATTGTGGGTTTTTATTTTATTATTTTACATGTACTAAACTTTACTGGGATGACGTTTGATGAATTAATTGGCAATTCTTTTTCTTTTATTATAGATGTAGCAATTAAATTGTTAAATCAAATTAAATGAAATTGGCGGCCCTTTTTCCTTTAAATGTAGATGTAGTAACGATGTAGCAACTGTTACCAAACCAAGCTGCGCTTTGAATGCAGTTTGGTTTGGCAAGTTATCATGAAGATTAGCGTTTGCATGTACGGCACAATCACGTTCGCACACCCGTGCTCGCCAGATCACCGAACTTAAGCAACGTTGAGCCTGGCCAGAAACAGATGAGTGACCATTTTCGAAGGCTAGGCGCTGTATGTACTTTCTGGGAAGGTTGGGCGAGGGGCCAGCACCTTCACCCTGTAAAAAGAATTCCTCGGTACAAAAACATCTAGAAAAAGTTGTAGATGTCCTAGGCTACTCCAGGGGCTTAAGGGCTATAGCCTGGCATTAGCGTTTGCAAATTCAAAACTTACTGAGGCAAACGTTTGATTAATAAATATCTTCATGAAATTGACCTGTCAACTGTCCATCTCCTTCGTGCGATTTTTCTTTGGTAATATGCAAATGGGAATGTCTACGCGGATAAACCAGAAACAATAAAGTACTTAGTAGCAAACATTCAATATGTTATTGCCAAAATACAGCCTAATTTAATGCATAGAGTTTGTATAGATATGACTTCTACATTATGCCACATACTCGCGAACCGCGGGGGACGTATGCTCACATTTTTATTTAAATTATGAATTCCAAAAAGATAATCCTTGGAATAAACCACATCTTTTGTGTAGTGATTTTTTTTCGGACTGTAATCCTCATTTTTATATGTGTGGTTTTATCATCATGTGTACCATAATGTGCGGCGACGTTGCGTAGACAGAAGTCGCTGCAGTTAAATAGAGAGAGGAGTAGTATGAGATAGCAGGAGTGGTGACGTAACGCGGAGTAGCAGCAGCAGTAAGATAGAGAGAGTGGAGTGGGAAAGACGTGACGGCATAACCAGCAGGAGAAAGAGAGCAGACAACAATGATTCCCCGCTAGCTGGTGACAGCTCTGTCGAAATTTATTATGCATAATGGGAAACGCAAATATAAAAGTGATTTCACAGTATTTCTTTTATTTATTTGTCACTTGGACGCAGTCCACAAACGAGAGAAAAAACAAAATGCGAACGCCTTCTATAACATTACATACGTTTCGGATAATTAATCCTCTTGCCTTCTTTAGGTAGAATTGAAACCGTGGTCTTCAGACAATGCTCACCTAAAACCGTAACGACTCTATCCACTAAGCAACGGGCCGTGTAAAGCAATTAATGTTGGATTTTATGATATTATAAATCTAATTTTTGTGTTTTTGCCTGGTTTTTCGATGTCTGGTTTGTACTATTCAAATGCCATTATATATTATTTTTACTTTTTTAAAATATTTTCAGATGACGGTTCATAATTTGTGTGCTTGTTTTTGGCGCAAAAAATCAATACACAAATTATGATACATCATCTAAAAAGATTTTAAAAAATATATCAAAATATTTAGATTATTGTTATGGCTTGCAATAAGCCACAAAGAAAACAGAACAACGGAATAGAGTTTAAACAATGTATTACTGGAACAACAACGTAAAAAGGTTACAACTGAAAGGAGTAGTAAACGTCACCGAGCAGGCGAGGGTCTCTCTGGTGTTTAATCCACACCTGGGATCAAAGGTCTATGGTTTATATAATGGATAGAACAGTCCATTTGGAGGGTGATTCCCCCACAACACCCCCTCCCAAGCTGATTCCCACGGTTGTGAAAATCAGTATTTCTTCCTTTTGGAGCAGACCACCAAGGGGTCTGTGCGCTTCCTCTTTCTGCCGGAGCGTCTCGGTTCTGACATCCCTTTTGGAAGGTCTATGTCATAACAGTCATACACAGTTTCAATAGCCTCACTGTTGTCCTGCGGTGGTTCTTTTTGATCCTCGTAGAAGCGTTTCCTGATTTGGTACTTTGGGCCCTGGATGATGTATTTAACATGGACGATTATAAGTAAGATCGTGCACTGTGCCCCCCCAAATCATTTCTAAAATGTCTTAAATACACGTTACTTCCGCTGTTAAACAGTTTCGTTAACATTGTAGAGGTTCTGTTGTGTTCTAAATGTTTGGGTAGTAGTTTATCAAATACGCATTTTATTTTCTGTCCAAACATGATTTTTGCCGGGATCACGCATCTGGTTTGTTCGGATTTCTCGTGATTCTGTAAACCTGCAGAAATTGCTGAAGGGCCTTTTCTGTCGGTGTAGCGGGCGCCTTTTTTAATGCCATTTTAAGCGTATTGACGAATCGTCGGCCTGGCCGTTGCTTCTGGCGTGGTACTGGGGTGTCGTAATATGCTTGACTTGATACGTCTCGTAGAATTCTCTGAACTCTGTCGAGGTGAACTGTGTAGCATTGTCGCTAACCAAACAATCTACAACCCCAAATCGAGCAAACAATTCCAATAAAAAAAATTGTCGTTGTTGCCGTGGTCGTTTTTTTGCATCTTAGTGCCTCTGGCCATTTAGAGTAAGAGTCAACTACTATCAGGTAGTAAAAATCTTCCACAGGTCCCGCATAATCGATGTGGATCCTCGACCATGGTTGTTCAGCCTAAGGCCAAGGTTTATATGTTATCAGTGGTGCTTTTACATCCAAAGCACAGCCTTTGCATCTGTTCACCATGTCGGTAATATCTTGGTCCATAGCTGATCAATGAACAAAACTTCTGATTAGGCTTTTCATTCTGTTTATTTCTGGATGCCCCATGTGAAAATCCCTGAGAATTTTTTTGAAGGGTTTGGGGGATGACAACCCTTTCACCGTATAAAAGTATTTCGTCGCAAAACAGAAAAAAATTTCTGAACTGGTGTCATCCAGTCATTTAGGGATTCTGACTTAATTTCCTGAAGTGTGACCGGCAGTTCGCAGATAATATTGTTTATCATGGTTTTTACGTCACTATTAATACGTAGTGCCGCGATTACTCAATCTTCAAGAGGTTACATTTCGGCAGGAATGAATCTGGATAGACCGTCTGCATGCGCTAGTTGTTTTGAGGGGAGAAATTGAATTGTAAAATTATAGTTCAGCAGAATAGTTCCCCATCTTAATAGTTGGTTCGCAGTGAATGTTGCAAGTCCTTTTTTTTATCCAAAAATGGATATCAACGGCTTATGGTCGGTTTGTAGAGAAATTGTCTTCCGTACAAGAACCGGTGGAATTTTGAAACTGAAAATATAATTTCTAGGACCTCTTTCTCGAGCTGAGAATAATTCTTTTCCGCTGGCAAGAGAGTCCGTGATGCGAAAGCAATAGGCTGTTTCGAGCCATCCGGCATTCCATGTAACATGCATGCCCCGACGCCATATTGACTAGCGTCGCTAGCGACTATTATGTCCAACTGCGGGTTGAAATGCGCTAGAAATAGTTTTGAAGCCAGGATTCTTTTTATGTCTTGGAATGGTGTCTGGCAATCTTATATCCACTGCCAAGCCTTATCCTTTTTCAGCAATTCATTAAGTGGTGGGCATCATTTGTGCATATTTGGGATGAACCCTTCGTAATAATTTGCCGAACCTAAAAACACTCTGCAATTGAGTTATGTTTACTGGTGCCGGCATTTCTTTAATAGTGGTCGCCCTATCTGGGTCTGGGCGTCTGCTATCTTTATCGATTATTTGACCCAGGTATTTAATTGTTTGTAAAAAGAACTCGCATTTATATGCTGTGGGCTTAAATCCATAATCTTGTATTCGACTGAATACTTGTCTGGCATGTTTTTCATGTTCCTCCCTGCTTTTGCTCGCTATGATAATGTCATCAAGATATGCGATTGCGGTGTCCAAGCCGGACAGCGTAGTATCCATTACTTGCTAGAATATTGCGGGCGCCACCTTGACACCAAACACGAGTCTTTCGTATCTGTACAACCCCCGATGAGTGTTAATACAGAGGAGGTTAGCGCTTTTGTCGTTTACCGGAATCTGTAGATAAGCGTCGCTTAGGTCGATCTTGGAAAAAAACTTGCCGCCATTTAATTTCGTGAACACTTCTTCTGAACTAGGTAATGGATAGTAAAAATCTTCTAGTACCCGTTGAGTCCGGTCGCGAAGTCGGCGCAAACGTGAATTTCCCCGGACCTTTTCTTTACGTAAACTGCCGGAGCAGCCAACTCACTATATTCAATTTTGGCCAGTACACCGATGCTTTCGAATCCGTCTAGTTCCTGATTTATTTTGTTCAGGGAAGCAAACGGGACATTACGTTTCTTTTTAAACACCGGTTGTGTGCCAAGTTTCAACTTAAACTCTGCGGCCATTTTTGTACATCTCCCCAGGCCAGGAGTAAATACGTTTGCGAATTCTTTTTTAAAACAAATTATAAGTTTCTCCGTTTCTGCTGGGCGGGTATCTATTTTCTTGTAGAATGTGGATATAGGAAGATTCCAGAGACGAAACACCTCCATGCTGTTAGAACCGAACAGATTCTCACTATCTTTTAGCACATACAATCTTAGTTTTTTTTTGTTTGTTTTCCCTCATAAAGTGACGTTTGTAATTAATTCACCTTCAAAATTAATTTTTGTACCATTAACGGCCGTCGCCGTTCTGTTAGTTTTTAACATAGTCGGCTTTCCTAATATTTTCCACGTTTTGAGATTTATTATTGAAAGATCCGATCCACTGTCTAATTAGAATTTAATAGGGTTGCCGAAAATGTTAATCGTTACATATTTGCGTACATTTTCATCTACGACGTCCTTAGTTCTGGTTTGACGTACACGGCTTCTATTCTGAGTTTTCCTACAGTGCGAACTTTTATGACCGATCTTTTTTTTGTTTTACAAGGTGGTCACCACTTATCAAGGCCCGGAAGCCACTCGGGGATAAGGGTTATTGTAAGTACAGTACGTTAGTGTGGATATTTAGTGTCTACGTAAGGGGGCGGTTCATCAGGAATTTGTTTGCGTTGAACTTGAAGACATCCAAGTTGCAGTCAGGAGGGAAGCAGGCAGCCGGAACAGAGTTCCACAGGCGTGCAGTTCTAAGAAAGAAGCTTTGTTCATGGAATCTACGTTTATATTTAGGCATAGATAAAGAGTGGGGAAAGTTTTTGACAGTGGATTCAGCTAGACGGGTGTTTTTTGTGAAAGATTGGCGAGGGTGAACCAGAGATGAGAGTTCAGACGAGCACTTGCCATGGAAATAGCGATAAAACAAAGATAGGCTTGCAACATCTCTTCTGTGGGAAAGAGGTTGCAGGGAAGAGAAAAATGCATCCCCCACTAAGCCACGAAGTTTATTTTGTACTCTGTCAAGGCAGGATAGGCTGTTTTTAGCAGCTCCTGTCCAGATATGGCAGCAGTATTCCATCCTTGGACGTACTGGGCTTTTGTATAGATAGAGAATTGAATCAGTAGTGAGATATCTTCTGGAGCGGTAGAAGGATCCCACCATCTTTCCAGCGACCTTGGCAACAGACTTGATGTACGTGTTTCATTTCAGATCAGGAGTGAAGGTCAAGCCCAGAAACTTGTCAAAACATGGGGCTTCTCCTAGACGAGAGCCATCCATTTCAATTGATGCCAGATGGGGATCAGAGCGTTGATGATGTAAAGATAGGGGTTTGGTTTTAGATGCATTAAAGGTAACCAGCCACGTCTTCCTTCACTGAACCACTCGTTCGAGATCAGAGGAGAGAGAATCAGAGAGAGCTTTGTAATTTACAGCCTTTGATGTGTTGCTATAGATGGTCGTGTCATCAGCATAGATGTCAACGAATGATTTAAGTATGTATTTAGGGAGATTATTGCATAAATGTCATATTTTTGTTAAAAATGGGCAATCCCTTACCCAATGTATTCCACCACATCTGAAATAAGCGCTCGGTGCTTTTAGTTCTTCTGAGTTTCTGTGGTTAGTGCCTGTGTGCCATTTCGACGGGTTTTTCTTAATTACGTTTTTTTTTTATATTCGCGATGCCTGCTTCGATATTTCTTGCATCTATTTTTATAATTTCTACCTTTTGACAATTTTTGAAGTGTTAAGTTCGGTTCATTTTCTAATTTTGTAAGGACTCTGCGCCTGATTTCCGCAACTTTTCCAGAGGTTAACCCTTGCGCAAACACAAGATATTTAAAATTGTCTTCTGTTAGTTCAGACAACTTAAAGTCATCACAGTGTTTGTTCACTACAGCTGCGCAGGTGGCAAAATCGTCATAATCGTCTTTTACCACCTTCAAACATCTCCAACGCTTATGGAAAAGAAACGTTTTCAGCGAGAAAAGTTCTGTTAACAAATTTACCGTCTCATTGAATGATAAATCTGCTCTTTTTCGAGGCAAGATGTAATCCACGAGTTTATCATGCTCAGCCGTTTCCAATTTTCGTAGTAGAAGTCTGGTTTTCTTTTGATCAGACCAGTTGCTGCAGTCAATATTAAAAAAATCTTCATAACGCCCCGAATACGCTGCGAATACGCTGCGAATGATTTTCCTCTTACTCGTATTTAAAATTATATATCACGGTACATATTTTATTCTGACAAAATGCTGAATTGCTTCCCGCGTTCGCATTATTTTTAACACTTTCTGTAAGTAACTCCTCTGTTCATAATTGACATTCCGCTAACTGTTTTTGAAATTTCTTTTGCAGCTCCTCGAATTGTGACTCACGCTTTGCGACGTAGATATGCAACTTGGTTAAATATTCCAACGCTACTTTCAATTCGTCCATTTTACTTTGTCAGCATTAGCAGTTTCCAAACGTTCGCTGAATTTTACAAAACCGTTTTATTCTTTCTT
Organism: Euprymna scolopes; assembly: GCF_053919585.1. Classification (NCBI taxonomy): domain Eukaryota; kingdom Metazoa; phylum Mollusca; class Cephalopoda; order Sepiida; family Sepiolidae; genus Euprymna; species Euprymna scolopes. The sequence continues at coordinate 8,787,232 of NC_136492.1, read as the reverse complement.
ATTTCTTCCTCCAGACAATAAAACGAACAGAAAAAAAACATAAATATATAAAAAGTTCATTATCTAAAGAAAAAAAACATCAAGTGTATATTTTTCTCCAGTGAAAAAAAAAATAACGCCTGATTTTAGCAGCGACAACCACAAGTGACGAATTCTTTTTCCAAAAGTATAAAAATGTACTTTTCTTAGTCGCGGCGAACCTTTTTCTTTTTGCAAAAGTACAGCGCTATCTTTTAAAGTCGTGACGAACTTTTTTCTTTTCAACTCTATTTTTTTCGTAATGATCTACGTTTCAGTTGCAAGTATTGTGCTAGACACTTCCTTAGGCTTGATAACATTTGAGTCCGACGTCGTTAGTATTTTTAGAATACTATTTCAACGCGAGTATATATTTTTTCAATGTCGTTACTGATTTCGATTTTAGTATGTTCCTTGAATCCAATGTCGTAAGTGTTTGGGTTTTTAGAACACTGTTTTTAAACGTGAGTACATTCTCCGAATCCTATGTCGCCAGTGTTATGGCTTGCAATAAGCCACAAAGAAAACAGAACAACGGAATAGAGTTTAAACAATGTATTACTGGAACAACAACGTAAAAAGGTTACAACTGAAAAAAGTAGTAAACATCACCGAGTAGGCGAGGGTCGCTCTGGTGTTTAATCCACAGCTGAGAGCAAAAGGTCTATGGTTTATATAATGGATAGAACAGTCCATTTGGAGGGTGATTCCCCCACAACAATTATTTAATTGGAATTCAACAACAATTATTTAATTGGAATTCCTTGAAATTAGTACTATTTATTAATTTTATTTATTGCGGACTATTATCCTCATCTTTTCTGGGTTGTTTCACGGCGTTTCGGCCAACTATTCCTTTGGCCTTCGTCAGGTGGTAACCGCGACGGATAGGAACTCTGAATCTCCTGATTGCATTCACAATAATTGCAGTGAATGCAGTCAGGCGATTCAAAGTTCCTATCCGTCGTGGTTACCACCTGACGAAGGCCAGAGAAATAGTTGGCCGAAACGCCGTGAAGCAACTCAGAAAAGATGAGGATAGTAGTCCGCAATAAATAAAATTAATAAAAATTATTTTGTTATGATTTATTATATCAGGTTGTTGTATGAGTTCCCGCCTTTCATATTTTTTGTTGTTGTTTTAAAATCTTAGAAAGCAGGTATTCTGTTCTACAAGATAATGGTCATCGTTTTTTGCCCATATGATTTTCTTGTTTTTCAGAACCGTCAAATGGATTGTCAAGTAGATCAAAACATTTCGACACCTTCTGCTTTTCGCCTTTAATGGGCGTCAAAAAGCGAGTAAAATGACCAAGGATAGTTGTGCCGTATATGGACAGAAGGCTATAGCTGAGAGAATTCGAGATTGGTTATCAGATTCAAATACGGTAATTTTGACCTCAATGATGTTCCTCGTACCGGAAGTCCAATCAAGATAGACGAAGACCAACTCATGGTTCTTTTGAAGGAAGATGGCCATCAGACATGTAGAGAATTGGGTGAAGATGAAGTATGATTTTGCGATAATTTCGCGCCAACCTTAGTGGATGGAATTCACACAAAAACTTCAAACTTGGCTCCCATACGAATTTATTTTGCTATTAAAATTATTTGATTTTCTTAAAAAAAAAAAACGGCGGGAACTTATGCAACAACCTAATAATTAAAAGTTCAAATAAAACGCACCTTATAATATAAGATTTCTATGTAACATGTTAAAATAATTAAAAATAGATCAAACTAAAATTACTTAATTGTATCCCTGGCATCGCTATGTAAAGTTAGGTAAATTTATATATCCATACAATTGTATGTACATAATTTAATGACAAACTAATTAATCGAACATTATTAATGTTAACACATACGTTGGTTGGTTGATTTTGTTTTACGGCATATGAACCCTTTTTAGGTTATTTAATGCCGAATCCAAAGATTTTTAAGAACATTTTTTTAATAGAATACATTTGTTGTTTTCAAGTCGGTTTCTATTTAACCCATAGTTGGGACCCTAACAGGTACTACCACTCCGGGTCAGAGTGGACATGGGAGCAATGGCAATTAAAGGGTGACTCGACACTCCCCCAAACCCGCAAGCTGGGGCCTCACAACTGGATATAGTTTAAGGTCATATCCAGGACCTTAACACATACCTGCGAGTTTCAAATATGGAATATATTTAGTTTCCTTTAGGTTTATAAAAATGGGACGAAGGAGGGTCGGAACCTTTTTTCGGAAATTTAGATATCTCTTATTTTTGTCATTTCTTTTTTAAACAATGGAGTCATCACGTATTAAGGCCCAAAGGCTTCTCGAGCATAAGCGTTAATGAATGTAAGGTAATAGTGTAGTAATTATTAATGGTGTAAGTTGGGTCGAATTTAATTATTTAAAGGATTGTTCAACAGTAACGTGTTTATATTGGACTTGAAGACTACGATATTATTGGTGGCCGGGAAGCAGGCCAGCGGAACAGTGTTCCACAAGCGGACAGGTCAAGGGAGGAAGATTTGTTCACGGAATCTGTGTTCTGATTTTGACACAGATAGTGGGTGGGGGGATTATTAAAAATGGTCGTAGCTAGTTGAGAGCTTTTTGTGAAATCAAGCCAGGGGGATCATAGGTTGGAGCACAGGTAATCACGTTCCATGAAAATAACGATAGAACAGAGAGAGGCTCGCAACGTCTCTTCTATGGTAAAAAGGACGCAGAGAAAGGAAAAGAACATCAACTTTTAATTTAATTCATTTCATTTTTTTTTTAAATTGGTATTAGGCATCAATTAAGATTAGCGTTTTAAAGGTTTCGAGGGAGAATAATATGGGAGCAATCGTCTATTTAAAATTTATATATTACAGATTTGTATTAAATTCCAATTATAGTCATAAGACACCAATCAAACAGGATTCCTGGAATTTCAATTTAATCTCAGGAACAATTAAGATCAAACCTCCGATTGTACTTCATTTTTAAACACAGGGGCAAAGATAATATCTCAGTTATACACAGAAACTCCGCTATGCCACATTTTTGTAAAATTTTAAAATAGGCTAGCATGAAGACTCAACGTTACCCAGGATGTAATGATGATCAATGAATGTTTCACACACCTATACGTTTATTATTACAATCAATTAAATCGCCATTTTGCGATTAAATCAATTGATTGCCTGCTCTACCTATCGCGATGTACTTCGTGGAATCCTCTACAAGCCTCTTGCAATGACTAAGTTTAACATATATATATAGTCTACATTGCACTGTAGAGAGTCTACCCTTGATTTTATAACTTTCTTTATATAAAAACAATTTAGTAAAATCAACGACAATGGTTTGAATTAAAGTATTAAATTCAAGCGGTAAGTATCATGCTCCAGTTGTGCTCTAAACAGAAATAAGCTCTAATCCACCATCTTACAGCGACTAAATTCCTGTCCGACCAACAATATGTATTTAGGTAAGACTGTTCTACTGCAGGTATCCTAACTGCGCTCTCTGAACATATATACAATGCCTTGACTAAGGCAGGGGAGTCTACAGTGGTAGTCTTAGATATATCTAAGGCATTCTCTAGATTATAGCACGATAGTTTTCTTGTGAAATCAAACCATATGGTATTACTGGACGAATTCTTAATATAATTAAATCTTTCTTTAATAAGAAAACAATCCAGGTTGTTCTCGCTGGTCATACGTCATAACAATATGATATAAATGCGGATGTGATTCGGGGGTAGATCCTCGCACATTTATTATTCCTGATATTGATAAATGACCTCTCTGATAAAATTGTCTCCGAGATGGGTATTTTTGCTCTGTAACAGATACCGGGTGAAAATGAATGAATACATATGAAAGCCAACGGTGAGACCCCTCCAGCCTGTAGTGGAATTGGGGTAAGAATTGATAGTAACATTGAATGCTGCCAAGACTAGTCTTATTTCTTTTAATAATTACAAAGCCTTCTCAACCACTGATCGCCATGGCTAATAATGCATTATCTGAAAGTAGTTTTCAAACTCCTCGGCTTAACGTTCACATGTAACATTAATTGAAACAGACATATTAAAGGCATTGCCAGGGCTGCTGCAAAGAACGTATCATCTCTTTACAGTACTATAAAGTTACTTACGCTCGAGAGTATCCGTTTTTTTTCTTTTTTTTTACACAGTGATCACCACTTATCAAGGCCCGGAAGCCACTCAAGGATAAGGTTTATTGCAAGTACATTACGTTAGTGTGGAGATTTGATGAAGTGTTTACTTAAGGGGCGGTTCATTAGGAATTTGTTAACATTGGACTTGAAGACATCCAAGTTGTAGTCCGGTGGGAAGCAGGCAGACGGAACAGAGTTCAACAGGCGTGCAGTTCCTGTACCGCTAAAAGGCCACCCTTTGTCCATGTATGGAGTATAGTTGCCACGTTTGGTTTGGTCAATCTGCTATTTTTTTGCTCTGTAACAAGATTCGCCAACCTAATAGACCCCGCACTGTCAGCTAACTTCCACCCTCTGTCCCATCGACGAAATGTTGTGTCCGTCTGTCAGTGTTATAATTATTTTAACTGTAGGGTCTTCAACGAGCTACAAGCCCATGTACTCTTTCGACGTAAATACCTCCGGCAAACCCGACAAGAATTTAGATACCATGCCTTCATGGTATAAATCCCCAGATGTAAGAAAGTCTTCTACTCTAATAATCCCCCCCCCGGCTAGACTTTAGAATTCCCTTCCGGGTCCTTGCTTCTTTAACTGTATCAACACGCAGAATTTCAAGTATAATGTAAACAAACACGCAGAATTTCAAGTATAATGTAAACAAAGATCTTGCTGTGCAACTCCCTTATATTTTCCTTGCAAATTATGTCTTTGAAAGTAGCCGCCTTCATCAAAGTAGCAATGTCTTTTACTTTTCTACGTTTAAGCTTAACCATATTCCTTTTCATGCTCGTATTTTTCTATTGTAATCCATTATTTTCCAGCTTTCCAATAAATTCGCTTGTTATTTGCTTAATCTCAGACTTATTTTCCCCCATAAACACATTTGTTATTAACAATGTACGGTACTCGTCTGCTTTCAAGAAAATACCCCCAATTAGCTCCCTTCCTTTCGTGCTTTCATTCTGTCTGTTTTACGAGTTACTTCTCTTTTCACGACAGTAGTCGCTGAAGCGACGATGTTGCTATGAAAATCAGTCATAATAACTGTCGCCCACGGCCTTACATATTTTTATGATTTTGAACAACAGAAAATTCATCAAAACTTTTGTTTTACTGAACGAAAATTGAAAAATGAAATTCACAATATAGCTGAGAAAGTGATCTATAAACTAATAATTGTTTGAAATTTCATCGAAAAATGAGTGAGCGGTGAAACTTTAAAGCAGTTCTAAATGACTAAAACTGCCACTTAACCATATAATCAAACACTACCGTGTTTGAATGATATATATATTTTCCGGTTATTTGATACCGAAAACAATAATCTATATATTAATGCCGTAGTACCTTTTACGTACGTACGTGTGTTACGGTTTCCAGATTATAAATTATTCGAGCAGGAGATCTTATTTATTAAAAATGGAGACTAGAAGGTGATAACTAGCGCTATGACAAGAGCATATTCTTTCCCTTGTTTTGATTCTCAAGTATATATCCTTTAATATCTTATATGTTTTTATGCAGTGTGATGTGGTTCGCAGTTGATTTAGTTTGTCTAGCTGTGTCAGAGAGAGTCAAAACAATGAAAAGAACATGCTGTAGTTATAGCCCGAGTGATAACATGCTACAAATATTTAAGTATTAGTATATAGATATGCTAATGTAATGTTCGTAGTATTCTATCATAGTTTTTAATAAATAGGATCCCGATTACCGAAGATGCAATATAAAAAAATAAAATACAAACATAAAAAAATGCCGCTTTAGGGCCGTACTTGAAATTAAAATATACCTTCTTCATCTTCTGGCTAGGATCCAAATATGTTCTGGCTAACGAAGGTATTATGATATTGTGGGGTATATTTTATAAGAATTATTGAAAAAATTAATTCAGATACCTTGATTATGCAGTAGAACTGATATCTATTCAATGTAGCCGCCATCAGCCTCAATCACTGCTTCGCTACGTGTCTGGAACTGGGAGCAAGCCTTTTCCGCAGGCGCCAACGGGAGTTTGGTGATTACTCTACAGATGGCAGTGACGGAGCTGGCTTTGGTGGTGTGTGAGGTCATGTTGGTGATGTTATCGACGTATGACTAGTAATAATCCAGCGGGTTCATGTCAAGTGAGGAGCAGTGCTAGTGAGGAAAAGGTACAAAGCCTGAGTATTTTTGCACTTATGGGCCAGCGCAGCGTCCTGCTGCCACAGCGAGGGTCTACCAGCTGCCACCTAATTGCACCAGGGGGTTACCACACTCTTCAGCATATCCAGGTCAATTTTGATGTTGACGTTCAAGCTGACTTTGAAAATGTGAGGTGGCATGATGTGACCCTTATTTAAAACCACAGCAAAGACCATAACCGTGTCCGGAAACTTTATTTTCATCAGTCTGGGCATATTCCGGTGTTTCATGGCAATCCAGTGATGCAGTTAAAACGTGCTAGAAATGGTACTGCTATCATAACTGGGATCAGTAGTTAGTAGTCTACGGCGGCGCATCACCGATCACGTTATTTGTGACACTTTCAGACATAATAAGGCGGCTATTATCGCTCTTGGGACTTGTACATAACAGATCAACTAGTAGATGTTCTGCAACAACAACAACAAAAAAAACGGTTTTCATCAAACGGAAATGGAATCATGTCTTCTGTTCTAGGGCGACAATTTATCGTTCCACCCTTTATCTGAGTTTCACAGAGTACGCTTTATATATCTACATGTGTAAGAATTACTGTATTTTCAAGAAGTCTCATAAGAACTAGTTTTTGACAGGGATTTCTTCAGCCAAATATTTTCAAATTGCGATTTCAAAAAAATTTCCTTTAAATAACCTTATCATTAGCTTGCAATGTTCTCCTTTGTTAATCGGGCCATTTTTTAATCTTATTTTAAGACACGTCTTTGATTTTCTTTTGACATTCGCTTTCGGCTGCATTAAAAAGCCTCTTCAGAAGACGACAAGATGAAAATAGTCTTCTTCATCTTGGCTTCTAAATCCAAATTCCTGTGCGTGACATGATTAAATAAACACAAGCTGCAAGACGAAACGAATGACGGTGATCTCTTTCATTCAACCAGCAATGAATACGATTTGATTTGTTTAGATTTCAAAATCTAAGACATGATCTAACCCGAGGTAAAGAATAAAATTTCCGATCGATATTAAGTAAAAAAAAAAGATAATAATAAATCAACAGAAAAGTTCAAAATATAAAAAAGAAAAAAAAAATTAATAAACGATGGGGCGAACCCACTCATAATAAGAACTGAATATTTTCTGTTTGCGATAAACTGAAGTCTGCGTTTCCAGATTTGTAAGTTTATAAAAAAAAGTCACGCATTTAACATTTACAAATAAAAGGCAAAACAGATCTGTCTTCCTTTAGCCTTCAAGATGACGCCTTGCCAAGCCAAGAGAATTTGGTATAACGAAATCAAGAAACGCCCCGAAAGAAAAAAAAAAATGAAAAATGTATATAAATACTTTTACAGTACTGTGATGCAGACATTAAATCAAGTAAATAGCATTCCAACGAAAAAAAATCATAATATCAGCTACTACTACTACTACTACTACTACTACTACTACTATTGGATAATAAAAATTGTTAATAGTTAATTAGTTATTATCGATCTCTCTGTCTATCTATCTATTAATCGATCTATACCATGGTATTCTTAAAATAGTTTATATTTGGGGAGTTATTTATTGTTTATAGAATAAAGTGGAGCAATGGGTTTTAGTTGAAGATGTTTACATAAATTAAATAAACAAAATAACCTTGAACAGGCGTACATGGCACAAGAGGTAACGTTAAGGAGACGTGTCTTTTAATTGGTTACGTCACAGGAACTGAGCTCAAAAGGTCGGAAGTTTTAGACAGTGGAGAGTTAGAGTTTAGTCACGAGAGTGAATAGACATACTTCAAGCCAGGAAGCGAGGCTGTGTTGAACAAACATGTAGACAAGAAATGTAGACTCTGTGAAGCATTTGAGACAACTGAAATAAATTTATATGTCAGGCAGACGTGGAAAGGTCATACGTTATGTATACGTGTGTATTTTGAATGATGACGTAACGAAACTGATGTCAAGAGGTCGGGAAATTTAGTGTTGAGTGTTGGAGTTTAGTCGCAAGAGTGAATAAACATACTTCAAGGCAGGAAGTGAGGCTGTGAAGAACAAGCATGTAGACGAAATGCAGACACCTGTAAAGATCATTTGAGACAACTGAAATAAATTTATATTTTAAAAATATAAAGTCTACTTTGGTGGTTTCACAAAAGAAGGAAGAAAATATATCTTAATTGGTTATGATGTTAGTCGTTTCATGTTTCATCACGGAGCTAAAAAAATGGTAGTAGGCAGGCAGGCTCGAGCCCGTAACGCGATGGAGGAAAAGAGCGTGAAAAATAATTACTTTGATGTTGCGTCCATCATGAAATCGCAAGTTACGAATGATTAAATAAGGCTAGTCAATCGAAAAGACGGAATGACTTTCCAAAATATCGGCGAAAAAAGCGACCTCTCCCTGTAGAAAAGTGCCCAGTTGAGGGCGAAGAAATTAATGCTTTAGCAAATTTTTCGATATTTGTCATCCGAAGAGTAGAGCTTCAAAACGAAACTGATCTCATGAAAATCCGTCGACCCTGTCGAAAGTTCTAGGCGGACATACATACATACATACATACATGCATACATACAAAAAGGCTTCCTTCAGTCTTGACAGACTATGAATAACCACTGTAAGGGTGCCTGCGCGTGAACTTTTTTGTAGCAAGAGTTGCGCAATCGCAACCACACCTCTCTTGAGTCGACATTGTTGAATACCAGTGGTAAGTGGAGGTTCAGGATGACTGGAAACAAATGCCGAGATAAGCGGATAGCACATACAGCCCATAGAATTCTCAAATGGTCACCCATCTGGTACTAGCCAGGCTCAACGTAGCTTTACTTCGGTGATCTGACGAGAACTGTGTGTCAACGTAATTATGCCGTACGTATATACATACATACATACATACATAAATTTAAACAGACAGGTGAGATTTATATAATAGAAGATAACTAATAATTATAAGGATGTTACGAGTAAATAAGGATGTAATTATAAAAATAATACTAATAACAAAGAAAGGGTGATGAGGGGTGGAATGGATTCAACCAAACATTATATAATCATAGGAGTTTGTAAATAATAGATGCATTAATTTTTGGAGATAGGGGTGGATTACAAAGATAAGAAATGCATTTAAAATGATATGAATTGGTAAGCCTAATTTATCTGGAGGGAAAAAAACTAGATCCAACATGAAAAATATTTTTGTTCATGAGCTTCAAAACGATACCGATCTCATGAAAATCCGTCGACTCTGTCGAAAGTTCTAGGCATACATACATATATACATACATGCATACATACATACATGACGATGATGATTGCAACGTCTTGTCAGACGAGTGCCACTCCCTCAGACATTTAAAATTCATGAGCTCAAATGCCTGAGAGTGTATCTATACAAAGATGATGTTACAGAGTCTTAGCTTTGTACGACAGCTAAGTCTCTCTCTCGGGTCAAAATGTTGAGATCCAGCAACAAGCAAGAGCAAGATAGCCAGCAACAAATTAAACTGCAGACCAGCTTAATGCGGGTACTGGTCTTCCGCTTTAGTGTTTTTTTAAATCAGAGATTTGCTTCTCCTAGAAAGGTTGCCTTCACCACGGCTTACGGGAGCCCTCTATACATACGTACATACATAAAAAAGGCTTTATTCAGTCTTGGCAGACTATGGATAACCACTGTAAGGGTGCCTGCGCGTGAATTTTTTTGTGACAAGAGTGGCGCAATCACCAACCGCATCTCTCCTGAGTCGACATTGTTGAATACCAGTGGCAAGTGGAGGTTCATGACGACTGAAAACAATGGCGAGATAAGCGAATATATATTATATAGATATAGATTCAGTCGCTAGATTTCGAATCTCGCTAGATTCAGCCACTATGAGGAGTCGCAGACGACGAAACACGTGTCAGCGGATAATTATATTTAAAAAACAATTTATATACCGCTACCCATATGGGGGTACCAAATTGGTTAAAGGGAAAATTATCTCCAACTCGCATTTAGGTAAAAATACACTTTCGTAAATAATTGAACTCATTTAAAACGTATAGCAAAAAAAAAAAAATAAATAACATCTCTCTCCCTTCCACCCTATCTCTCTTTCTCTCTCTCTCCCTCTCTCTCTCTCTATATATATATACATATATATACATATATATATACATATATATATATATATATGTATATATAGGACTCTTAAGTTTATGCGCGAATTTTGTGGTTGTCTGTCGTTTTTATATACGCACCTTCTATTGAGATTTTAATTAGCCAATCAACTTTCTAGTATCCACCGCGCACTTCCTATCAGCCAATGAACATGCACTACCGGACAAAGGCATATTTGATCTCTGCTTGACCTGTTCCTTTGTGTGTGCTCTATTTAGCCTGGATATCTAGTTTCTTGACCTATTTTTATCTAGGTTAGGGTTTTTTCATGTTAGTTTATATATATATGTACATATATATATATACACACACACACACATATATATATATATATATACATACATATATGTGTGATAGTTTATGTATTTATTTATTTCATTTATTTTATTTTATTTGTTTATTTTCTATTGCTTTTGTTAGTTTTAAAACTATTTTTATCGCTATCCTAGAGTAAATTTTATTCTGTGAACACAGTTGTTCGCTACTTCTCTTCTACAGTTTAATAGATTTGGGGGTTCTTTAAAGTAAAGGATATATAATTTTTCCTGAGGGCATAATCTATATGGGTCGTCTAGGTCTCTACATGTTTTTTTGTTTTCTTTTTACACAGTGATCACCACTTATCAAGGCCCGGAAGCCACTCAGGGATAAGGGTTATTGCAAGTACATTACGTTAGTGTGGAGATTGGATGAAGTGTTTACTTAAGGGGGCGGTTCATTAGGAATTTGTTAACATTGGACTTGAAGACATACAAGTTGTAATCCGGTTGGAAGCAGGCAGACGGAATAGAGTTCCACAGGTGTGCAGTTCTACGAAAGAAGCTTTACGTTTATGTGGTAGCTTGTCTTATTATTTTCCATTCAACTACCGGCGAATGTCCGCTTTCCTTGAGTTCCCAATATTTATTTGCTAGTGTTGTTTTCATACGGTGTTCTTTATTGTTTAATGTACTTTTATGGTCATAGTATCGGGTTTTGAAATCTAAGGAAGTCATGCCTATGTAATATTTCTTGTTATTGGGGTTTTCTTTCGCAAATATTATGGCCTGGTAAACTACGCTTTTGGTTAGACATTTATTTTGAAGTGTGCGGTGTCTACAGTTGCATTTATCTTGTTCGTTATTAGTATTATTATTTTTATTCTCAGTATGGTTGTTGTTGTCTAGGGTTGGTTTATTATTATTATTATTATTATTATTATTATTATTATTATTTCTGCTATTGTTAGTTTTATTTTTGTAATGGTGTCTACTATTTTTATTGTTTATTTTGTTGTTGCTTTCATTGTTGTTATTAAATATTTTGTTTTTATGTGTTTTAATTATAATCTCTAAATTTTTGTAGCAGCTGTAGGATAACTTTAAGGTATTTTTATTGAAAATTTTGTGTAAGGGGGTGGTTGCGGGAAAGTGTTTTTCAATAAGATCTAGAAATTTCTTGCCAAGTTTTGTTTTTAACATTTGATTGTATGGGGCCGTATACCAAATTAAAATTGTCTAATTAAAATTTCAATAGCAGGTTCGTATATAAAAACAACAGACAACCACAAAATTCGGGCATAAGCCTGAAGAGTCCTAGAGTGGATGAAACCCGGAATATTCAGTGTAGCTTAATCGCCATATATATTTTATAACTTACTTACTAGGTCTACCTACGTATTGAGCACTTTTGAAGTAAATATTTAAATTTATGCCAAAATTTATACTTTTGTATATTAATTTTATGTGAGTAAATGAAGTGTATATATATATATATATATATATATATATATATATATATATATGATCTCTTCGATGTGTGTGCAAAAATCTTTAACAAAGTTCTCGTTTTATAGTTGATCTACAGAGTTCAAATTTGATATATAGGATATATCTTTATTTAGTTTTTAGCCTGTGAAATAGCTGCTAAGGAGCGTTTTTTTTTTTACGCATACGAAAATTTAAAGGTATAAGTTAAACAGCGTTCTTTTTTTCGGTCCGTATAGATTTAGGTTATACCTTAACGGATGATGCTGAAGTGCTATATGTTTTGATTTCGATTCTTTCTGATGGCTTAGTGGACATTAGTTTAATATTTTTTTAATTTTGTAAATCACTATTATTTATTAGGTACAATATAATAACTAATATATAAATATGATAATAAATACAAAATATGCATGAGTTATAATATATTTTATTACATTTCAGGGAGTGGAGCAGCAAGATATCTGTTTACATTACAATTGAACTTCTGCATATCAGTACAATCAGGAAACCAGGAACTAGGAAGGGAATTCTAGCTGAAGGGACTATTAGAGTAGAACGCTTTCTTACATCTGGGGATTTTTACTTTGTAGGGGTGGAATTTTGCTGCTTATGGGGTTGCTCGGATGTATTCACGCCTATATGCGGACAAGAGCTTGCAGTTCGTCGAAGCACCTACCATGAAAATTCTTGTAAAACAAGCAGAGGTATACTAAATTTCGTCGATGGGACAGAGGTTGAAGCCTAGCTGATAGTAGGTTGGCGACTCTTTTTTGAACTCTGTCTAAGAGGGAGAGACTAGAAGATGATGCACGAGCCCAAATGTGTTAACAATACTCCTTACGAATTATAGTCTTGTAGACGTACAGGATACTGTCAGGCGTAAGTAACTTTCTACCACAGTAGAAACAGCTAACCTTCTCCACAGCAGCCTTGGCGATGCCTTCAGTGTATCCATCTTAACCCATGTTTCTCGTGAGTTTAAACGAAGTATTTTCAGGTAATGTTTTTTTAGCTATGGCTATTAGTAGTTAAGCAGGTTTCTTGGAAAGGAGCATATTTTATTACCGGACAATATGTTACATGATCAGGGCTGTCCACTTTTCATGTAAGTATAAAAATAGAGAGATTTAGTTAAAATGAAAATGAAATAGAATAGACGAAATTCGAACCTCGTAAATTAGGGTTAGAAATAGATTACGAGAGAGAATTAGAAAATGGAATGTAAAACAAACCATTGTTTAGCTTAGAGAAAAATAGGTTCAAGAAAAGAATGTGCATTGTCAATTTTGTTATGAAAATTCAATTGAAAGAATGCAACTACAAGATAATTTAATAAACATGATTTAACATATTGGAAATATAGGTTATTGGGAATATAGGTTAAAATTCCTTTTGTAAACAAAGGAAAAAGTTTTGGACACGCATGTCCAGAACACGTGAAAGAAGACACATTTTTTAATATGTGTATGACGTCATGGAAAATGGGAAGTTCTAGATATAGTTAGAAAACTTTAGAGTTAAGGAGGAGAAACTGGAGAGAGTCGGAGAGAAAGTCTGAGGACGACAGACGACAGTCCAGACATGGACATTCGAACGTCTAGAAGCGAGACGGTCACTTTTGAAACTTAGAATGTGAAGCTTTGAATTCTTGACTCAGAAAACCACGGCCGGTCGGCAGAAGAAATAAACCCATCATGTGTTTTTATAAACGTCGTCTTTGTGTTGTAATTCTACCATAAGGTAAAGTGAAAATTGTTATTATATGTCTTGTATATCATGTGTTTAAAATGTCTTTACATACACGTCTCGACATCTCATATCTACAATGTGAACTCTACATCATATAGCAACACTTCTAAGTATGAACATTTTCTAAGTATGAATCTCTTTATAACACGAACAATCTCTCTTTACAACAACATCTCTCTCACTAAGACTTTAATAAGACACCTAAATATAACAACTATATACGAGAGCGTTTCAAAAACAATGGATCCTAGTTTTTTTATTATTATTATTATTCAGTCCGTATGCATCAGAGGCGATTGAAATTTCAATTGTTATGATGACGTCTTTAAATCATTCAGAAAGATGACACGTACAGATTCGTGTAATCTTTCTGTTGACAGTGTGAGACTCTAAGAAAGCAATCCCTATCAAAGATATTGGTCAGAAGCAATGATGCGACATTGAATTCCTAGGAAATGTGCTTTAAGAATGGTGGAGACTCCGTAGAGAGAAAAAAATTCTAAACCACAAAAAATTCGCTAGTTTTAATGATACCACTACCGTCTCTGTAGCTATTCACCTTTTTGAGTGTAAAAGAAATATAAGATATTACTTGTGCAACGATTTTGTCTTCATAAAGTGCGCTCCGGACGACCATGCAGAGCCACCATTCCTCGCTTACAAAAGTGCATTAAGTATGGTTTTGACTATGTACAAAAACAAATTCCGGAACACAAAATGTCGCTCGTTTTAACTGTTCCACTCCCGTGTCCGCAGCACTTTAACTTTTTTTATTTTATCAAAAAGAAATATAAGGTATTCATTTTGAAACGACGTTTCTGACAAAGCACGTTCCGGATGCCCATGCTCAGCTAATGTTCTTCGCTGACAATCGTTTATTGAGAATAGCGGTGATTATGTAGAAAAATACACCCCGAGGAACAAAAGGTGGCTTTTGGTAATCGTACCACTCCCGTCTTCGTAGCTTTTCTACTTTAGATTAAAAAAATATATGAGGCTTCACATTTGAAACGACCCTCATTCAAACAGATTTCGTATGTAGAGGTCTTTTCAAACTGGATCACCTGGTTTGTATAAGTGCACGAAAGTCCAAGGACACTCGTGTGCAGTTTAGAGAAGAATCAAGTCAACATAAACAAACTCTTCGACGGCAGCTTTTGTCTCACTTTTCGTAACGTCTCCACATTAACCTACTTATTTACCGTTGCAAGCAAGTATGTACACACACACACATACACATACACACACACACATACGTACACGTATGTATATATATTTGGAATTTTGTTTGTTGAAGTGATTCTATAGCTCGTGGCTAATTCAACCGCTGTGTCCGCCCAACTCTGTTTACGGCATGTCTAAATATTCATGAGTAAGTTTATATAAGTATATACATGTGCTAATATTTCTCTCTCTCTCTCTCTCTCTCTCTATATATATATATATATATATGTGTGTGTGTGTGTGTGTGTACGTGTGTGTGTATTTATGTGTGTTTATGTATGAGTGTATGTATGCGTGCCTTTGTTGAGTAATCTTTTCCATATGTACATATCAAAATCTATACGTATGTCTAGTAATATACTCACATATATCTCTACAATTATATGAATGAGCCGTTGTCTGTGTGTGCGAGTTCGTTCCTAATAGACTCCGAAACGGCTGAACAGATTTTCTTTAAAATTTACAGAACTTTAGTGTATAAGTCTGGGAGTAATCGTAGTTTAGTTTTGTCTCAGAATACCCCGATAATTACCGATAATCGATAACTGTTATCGTTATTTTTATTTATCTATAATCGGTGAAACCATTCTCCATATCGTCGCTTAGTAATAATGATAGAACAACGGGCCGTGATAATTCTACTGTGAGTAACTTTATAGCGTGTTTTTTGTATTGTTTTTTTTTTCTGTTTTGTTTTTTTGCATGACGTGGTTAATAGGTTCAAACTTCGCACGTAAATTTCTTTTTTTTTATTATTAAATGCAAAGCATTTTAGAAAACTAGAAAATTTACATGTTCGTTTGTTATATATATATATATTTTTTGCATGATGTGGTCTGTATAGTCAAAATTATAGAGCTCCAAGTAAAATTTGCTATTAAGATACCAACTGTGTATTTATTGTCTCTATAGACACACGACAAACCTGAAATCATAAAAAAGTCGTCAGTCATCTCTTGTATAGTAATCACATACTGAATTTTCAAGTGTATTACAATTTTTAATGTCTGTACAAAAAAGTCTGATATATATATATATACTAGCAAAAGTACCCGTTGACTAGGTTAAAAAAGAGCCTATAGAAAATGGACTCTGCTTTATGAAATTAGGACAGCTTATGAAAGGAAGGGTTGTAAAGAGATAGCTTCGAATTTGGGGGTATCAAAACCAAAGCAAAATATGATGAAAGTAAAAATAGATAAACCCCATAATTTATTATACCATACCTGTTCACACTGAAACACTTATCACAATATTCTGTGGATCTATATTAAAAAAACCCTTATTAAACTTTGTGACATATTTCCATTCTATTGAGGTCAGGCGCAAACGAACACCCCATAATTTTATTATACCATATTTCTTCAACCTGAAACATAATTATCAAAGTATACTTACGCAAGATATGAAAAGTCGTTATTAAAGTTTGTGCCTATTTCCATTCTATGGTGGCCGGGCGCGAACATAGACCCCACAATTATAATACCATCCCTATTTAAGTTAAAACATACTTATCAAAGTATTATTATGTACATCTATATAAATAACACTTGTAAACGTTTTTTTTTTTTAATTCTTAAATTTTTTATTTCCATACTTTGTGGACCAGGCGCGAACGCAGACCCCACAATTTTAATAAATCATCATTATACCAGATAAAGCATACCCATTGCTGTGTCTCGATACATCTTCTATCATTATATGTGATCAGTTTTCTATAATAGTCAACCATATAGGAGCCTATTCGTAACCAGACACACACACACAGACATTCAGCTTTATGTTATATAATATATAATATATATGTGTGTGTGTGAGTGTGTGCGTATATATATATATATATATATATGTATGTAAATGATTATATATATATATAATTATTTACTATAATAATTATTAAATATCTACAGACACTAGTGTTTCATCCTTTCGAGAAACATCAGAGAAGGGTGTCACGATTAACATCGGTCGATAGATTCGAACCCGGCAATAGAAGCCATCTCTGACTCTATTAGCAAGGACCTCTCTCTCTCTCTCTCTCTCTCTCTCTCTCTCTCTCTCTCTCTCTCTCTGTATATATATATATATGTTTATAAAAATGAACAAAACGAGTAATATGTTCATCAACATTTTGTCTTTATTTCGAGACTTCCTAGAAATAAAGGTTAAATTTATATCTATCTATATATATATATATATATATATATATATATATATATATATATATATATAGATTGATAGATAGATAGATAGATAGATAGAAATGTCCATTTATTTTTGTACTGGGGCGTTGTCCACTCACTCTTCTATTGCCATTCTCTAGTTCTCTATAGACGCACATTTTTGGAATCCTGTCATCCGCCATTCTTACAACATAATCGGTTTAACGCAGTTTTGTTGTTGCAAGCACTGCTTCTACGCTTTCCCATATTAGCTCTATCTACATCTGCCAAATAATTGTTCTGTCTGACTTTCATTATTCTCCTGTGGTGGCGTTACTGCACTTCCTCTAGCCTTTTAATGTAGTCCCGATGTAAGGTGTAGGTTCTAGAAGAGTAGAGAAAGGCTTGCAGTACTGTTGCTTGGTACACTTTGTATTTTGTTGCCAGCCTTTGCTGACTATAGGTGTTTATCCAAACGAAGCAGGTGCGTTTTGGATTTACTTGTTTATTTCCTTGTTCATGACCATGCTTCTCAGGTTTGTAAAGTTGAAACAACTAAGTTCTTCGCAATTAATTTAATGGATTGTTTATGTGGGAACAACTTGTTAGGTGCTGGTCAGTACAAGGGCCTGACAATATTTTTTGAATACTTTAGTGTTCGAATTTCTGAGTACCATAGAGTGGCGAAATTCCTTCAATAGAAAAGCATACACATATAAAGACAATACCTGTAATAAAAATCGAAGAAAATCAATTAAGTAAGGAAAAATATTTAATTTCAATCATTTTTTACAAAACACACGCGACATTATTTTTCGGGCATCTTTGAAAAACTGTTAATAGTCTGTAATATAACCTTTCTTCTCAATAACTTTTATCAATGTCTCTTCATAATGATCAAATATATGCACAAAAACAACTCTATGTGTTTCTATTAGTTGTTTTTTGGCATCTAGTATTCGTTCCCATAGTTGAGCCTTTTTCGTTATTTCAGATCCATCATAGACAAGTTGCGCAAGGATTTCCCAAACATTTTCCATTAAATTTAGATCTGGGCTTTTTGCAGGCAATTCAAAATAGTCATATTCACTTTAGCCATTCATTCTTTCATGAGTTTGGACACATGGATGCTGCAATTGTCTTGCTGTAGAAGAAAATCATTCCCCATCTCTCTTCTTATCCTTGGTAGGGTTTTCTCCTCCAGCAACTACTTGCAGCTTTCACCGTTCTGCCGTCCTTTTAGCCACTCCAAGCATATATTTCTAATAGCAAAGATTATACCACAAACCATAACTCCTCCCTCCGTTTGTTCAGTACAACAGGCTCACCCCTTCTCGACGAAGTACACAATCCATTGAGCCCATTAAACTTGAAATGCTTCTCATCAGTATATATAACCTTCTTAAAGTCAACATGCGTTGTTAACCATCTTTTAGCACACCCCAGTCTTGCTCCTTTGTGTTTCTTTGTTAGTGTAATTTTTTTCTTAGCGTTTGTATACTTGAAACCAATCCTGTGCAGCGTTCTTTGTACTATTCGGACGTTTACATCCAATTCACATTTCTTCGTTCACTTCTCTTGCTGTAACCTTTTCTCCAGATCTCAAAAGCCGTGTCACAGTCTTCTTCATTCTCCTTTCAGTCCTCTTTCCAATTGATCTTTTCTGTCCTCTGTTGTTTTTCGCTCGAAGTTTGTCTTCAGCATGTATTCGACCGTTCATTTCGACAGCTTCAAATCCATTGGAAAACATTTTGAAGGCTAGATCATTTTCCCGCTTTTTCCGTGGCAAACAAACGACTTCTTTTGAATGCATTTAAACTCATTACACTTAATTGTTTTGCCAGTAGAATAGAGCAGATAATTGATTCTAATGGTAACAGCTAAGTGTACAAGCAGAAAGTTTTCATACAGCAACAAATACCTGAACATAGCTCTTAATAAAATAGGATTTTTGCCACGTCCGAAAATAGTGTTGCGCAAATTTTCGCAAAACCATAAAAAAAGAATCATCGTACCCTGTTCATTGACTGAGAAGCTCAACCTGAGGACAGTTTAATGAAATGCACCACAGAAATGGTGCCGTCCTGTTAATGCAGAAACGCTTAACATTCAATATAAAGACACTTGCTCGACTAAACAGATAAAACTACGAATAAATCAATCGCATAAAATATGTTCACGCAGTCGCCATGTATCTTTTTGTTGCTGTTGCTGTTGTTGTTGTTGCTGTTGTCGCTTTTGTAGTTGTTGTTGTTGTTGTTGTTGTTTTTGTTGTTTGCTTTCTTTATTTAATGTTAATGTAGTTGTTTTCGTTTCGTTCTCCATCGTGGATTCGCAATGTCCTTCCAATTAGACTGCGTATACAGTTAATATGGCGAGACGTGTCTTTTCGCTCGCATCACGTGAACTTGAGGCATAGATAAGTATTTAACGTGTCTTTCCCCTGGAGTCGTTCTGCTGGGTGGAAGGCGGGCACATCAAGTTGATAATCAGTGGCGCAACTTATATTTTAGTCTTCCGAAGCGTGGATGAAATACAAAATGGCGTCGAGAATGTTTATAAGGCAACCTCCTGCGAATTATTGACAAACGTGAATATAATGTATATTATCAAGACTTAAACGAAATAAATTACATTATTTCATATTTTTTGGCGCACTTTCTCCCATACCTGTTTTTGTTTTAAGCGAGCGACGACTGCGTCTTTCATTATAATTTTATTTCGCATTCCATATTTCTGGTGCTATTTTTAATATTAAGAAAATAAAAAAAATAAATATGTAACTATGTATATATATATATACATACATATATATATATGTATATATATACACTTATACATTTGAGATTTTGTTATATATATATATATATATATATATATATATATATATATATATATATATATATTATTTTTTCTTATTAAAAACACTTTATTTAGTTATTTATTTGCTTCCCCACTGAGCAAATTAGGCACAATGCCGTTTTTTTTAATGTGGAGAGTGAGGGGAGGGGGACCAGCTCCCCCGGGAGGGAACTGGATAGTGACAATTGGTATGAAGGGTTTCCCCTATATTGACAAAATCTGATTGCTCAAGAGCAATCCTCTGATATGTGGGGTTGCTCCCATGTATTATTTTGATTGCAGTATCCACCGGAAGAGATACTCCACTTTGATAACAGAAAAATGATCTTGGTTCGAAAGCCAAGAAGAAAAAAGGCGGAACTTTTTTCTATTTATTTAAAAAGAATATACAACTTTGTTATATATGGATCCTGAAATTGCATTCACTAGCAAAAGATCTAGCTTATTTGCATATTCTTTAAACGTTCATTTAAATCCTAATTAGTGTTTTTTTAGTTTTCATATGGGAAGATCATTTTTACTTAATTATTACGTGTAATTATATTCATTCAGATATTCTACATGATTTATACTTGCGTAATATTTGCGTAAAAAGGTTATAGTAAACACAAACCTCTTTCTATATGTATATATTTATGTATGCGTATAAATGTATTTGTTTTAAAAATATTTGCCTACCAAACGCCTGTGTCAGTTTTTGGTCTACAGACATGAAACTTAATATACAGAGTATTTGGTTTTAGCCCGGGGAAATATGTGCAAAAGTATGAAAATTGAAAAAAAACTACCAGGTCAAGGTCAAACGACGGCATTACGAATATGCATGTGTAACGTAATAGCTTATGTAATAGCTAATATTTTAATTTTAGCCTTGCCGCCAACATGCCTTCATAGCTCAGGCATTAACGTCAAAGAAAAAAGTAAATCGTAAGCTAAACGTTTTGGTTTCGATTCTCGGATTTTTTTTTTAAAACATTTTTAATCATTACTATATATTGGGCCCAATATAATATAATAATAAATACAAAATCTACATTAATCAAAATGTCATATTTCAACGTATATTATGACCGGGCAATGCCGAATGGCCTGCTATTATATATATATATATATATATATATATATATATATATATATATATATATATATATATACTTTTAATGCATTTTGCTAAACAAGGCACAGTTCCACTTGAATATAGGGGGCTACTACGTGGGACATAATTTGCAGAGAATGCTATGTACGGAGTTGAACAGCAGAATGTATTCTTACATTACAATTGAACTTCTGCATGTCAGTACAGTCAGAGAAGCAGGAACCCGGAAGAGAATTCCAAAGTCTGGCAGTCCTAGGGAAGAAACTATTAGAGTACAAGGCTTCCTTACATCTGTTTTTTTTACTGTGGAGGGGTGGGATTTTGCTGGCTGTCGGGTTTATCGGGGGTATTTCCGTATAGGGGGCACAAGTGTTTGTAGTTCGTCCAAGCACCTACCATTTAAATATTTATGAAAGAAGCAGGGGGATGCAACATTTCGACGATGGGACAGCGGTTGATGCTCATAGTCAGCTGGAAAGCAGGCAAACGGAAGCGAGTTCTAAAAGCATACATTTCTAAGAAAGAAACTTTGTTCATGGAGTCTACGTTTAGGTTTTAAGCACAGATAAAGAGTGGGGGAAATTATTGATAGTGGTTTTCGCTAGACGAGTGTTTTTCGTGAGAGATTGGCGAGGGGGGACTCCAGATTGGAGCTCAGACGAGCCCTTGCCATGAAAAAAAACGATAAAGCAGAGACAGGCTCGCAGGTTGTGTGTGTGCTTTATATTGTGGTAATATTTAAATACTTCTGACATGCCGTTTAAACAGATATCAATGTTTTTAGTTGAAATTGATACAAAAATTCAGTACGTTCCATTGTTATTTTTTAATCGATTGTTTTCGTTTTCCATAATTTTGCTCTAACATGCATATATATTTGCCTATTTTTTATAAATTTATTTTGCGAAATATGACACGAGTCAGGGCGTCCATCAAACTAAACTTAAACTAACGCAAGTCAAAACACACTGTAATGTTGCAAGCATTAAAAATACATACATGTATTATATTCATAAAATGTTTTTTTTTTTTCTTTGCTTTTTCATCCCAAACAAATCACAGTATGAACTGGATCTAAGGGACTACTATATGGACAACATTTGCAGGGATACTGTGTAGGGAGTTGAGCAGCAAGATGCACGTCACATTGTCACATCGTCACATTACACCTCAACTTCAGCATATCCATATCAGTGCAGTAATGTTTGTTTTCTGTAAAAACGTATCTTATGTATGAATGTTACTAGAAAAGAGGAAGACGACTACACTACTTATGCAAGTATAGTGAACAAGCATTGCGAAGATTTTAAACTGGCGGAATTATCATCTCTGCGGTGATGATTATTTCAATTCCTTGTTGCCAATCTGTTGTGTCGTATTAACAATAATGTACAAAGATAGGAAAGCCTGTGTATCTGCTGGGCACTCGGTTAGGAGTTGAAGTGCAGTCGCATCTCTCTCACCGGTGTTGGAATTACTAGCGCTTTTTATTGTGCTAATCGGTGTAAATTCCTCTGTTCAAGGAAGGCCGGTATAACAGTTATAAAGAAGGATTTGAAAACAAGGGAATATTAGGTACGGTGTAAAGAGAATTACGGATATGAAAAAGGAAGACAGAGATAGATAGATAGATAGATAGATAGATAGATAGAGATGGATATAGAGCGCTCGAGATAGATAGATAGATAGATAGATAGATAGATAGATAGATAAAAAGAAAGAAAAACAGAGAGAGACAGCGAGTGAAAGTGGGATGTTTTTCATACAGATGTATCATCCACTTATGTGTTCTATTTTTCTGCATGTCCGGGAAACGGCAGGTAACCATACTGACAATAAATAAATGCTTTGTTTTTATCACTTTTCGAGGGACGTCGAGGAAGCTTGAAATAATTAATTCCTGAATTCATGCGCATACACTCGAAACTTCAACGTGTGTCGCGCACATGTGTTCACCTTAAATTGGCAACGAAACAAACGTGCGTCGGTAGCAGATAAACAAAACGTGCATCGAAACATCTGCTGGGGTTTATCAACAGTACAACTTACGACTATGCTTATTCTAAGGTAAATGTACCAAGATGGCTGGCATGAGTAATCCCTCGTATTTAAACGAAAAACTATCGCATAGCAACACCGGTTTTTATAGTTTCTTTTTGGTAAATATTATAGATTGCTTTACTTAGTGCAACAATACATCCATTTGGTAGCATTGGTAGTTTAGAGATATTAACATTGAAAACAGAAGCAATTTTCAGTAGAAGATATATGTTGTTGATTATTGTGCAGTGGAGGGATATAACAACATATAGCGGGTAAACACAGAACGGGGATGGATAACGGCATGTATGATACACTAGCCTAGGTGCCCAGCATTGCCCCGGTGTTTGGAGTTGTGTGTTGAACAAAAAAAAAGTGGCAGTAGGCAGGCAGGCTCAGATCCGTACCGCGAAGAGGGAAAAGAACATGAAAAAGAAAACGTGACATCTTTACCGTTGCATCCATCGCGAAACTTGAAGTGGCGAAGTTTTAAATTAAGGCTAGTCAATCGAAAAGAGAGAATGACTTTCGAAAATATCGGCGAAAAAAGCAACCCCTCCTAGTAGAAAATTGTCCAGTTGAGGGGGAAGGAATCAATGTTTTTAGCCAATTTTTTTATAAAGAGAGACGTAGACAGTTCTTTTAACGCAGGGGAGATTCATTATTCATGATGGGGAAAGTTAATTAACACTTTGGAAGGGTCTTTCAACAAAGTAAAATTTACACAGACGATTCACAAAAACACATTACTTATCGTTTAAATCATGACAAACGAAGACTTACAACTAACGATATTTATTATTCTGATTGGATGAGATGATGATCAGGAGTTCGGTTGCTTTGCAGAATTACATTGTTTTGACTCTCCTTCGCCTCCAAATACTCTGGCTAACTCAACTCTCCTCTCTCCCGAGTGTCTTAATTGTGATTCAAAGTTGTGTCTCTCAACTCTGACTGATTTCAAACCCTATTAACTGAATATATTGATCTATCTTTCTTTGTGATAGCAGAACGTGCTAATACATGTGAATATTTTTTAACGTGGGTTTTACATATTAGATATGTCTCCACACGCCTTTCGGCAACACAAAGAAAATTCCTAAATTGAATTGTTTATTCTCTTTACTCTGACATAATTAATATATTTAGTTTAAGCATTGAATGTGACCATCCATTTTTGTCACCATGCCATTAACTGATGTTGTGGATCTGAGAACAACATGGCTTCGGAGATGATGAGATTAAATTGACAATGGGAAGAAATACAAGCTCTTGTTAGCGGTGAAGTTTAGAACTGTATTTGGAGCAGCGTCCCATAGCACAACCGAAACTTCACTTAACGCGTCCTAAAAGATAACGGAGATGAGAGATGATCCTCATGTGTGACATACCCCAGTTCCTGAATTCTTTCTGCATACCCACTTTGGGTCTGTAAACGACGAATAAATGAACAAACGACTTTACAAAATTCCTTTTATATAATAGTAGAAGTTATTATTTGTACCGAGTAAGAGTCCTCACACAGTGGTGCTCGATGGAATCTTTGTAATAACAAGTCTTCCGAGATTTATTGCGTCCTCCACCTCTTTTGATAACATTTGAAACTGAATTTTCATGATCCAAATAGCCACTTGCCATTGTGTTGTATAGCGGAGAGGGGGGAGGATATTGTCTGTGGCGCGTATGTCGTTCATTACGTATCCTTTATACGAGCAACATTTGCGCGATATATGTACATACACATATATATATATATGTATATATATATATATATATATATATATATATATACATATGATACACATGTGGGTGCGTCTCTTTGTCTGAATCTTTGTATAAGTGATCGTCTATGTATGTGTCTGTATTTGGTTGTCGTCATGATTTCTTATCGTTTCATTTATTACTAACGATTACTATATTGTCCAATTTCTACTGTACACTCTTAAACCCTTATCATCGAGTGGCGTCTTGGCCTTGATAAGTGGTGATGCCTATGTAAAAATAAAAAAGTGTTCATGGGTGTATAACAAACAATTCATTCGACATACCTCAGTTCCTGACTTGTTTCTGCGTTGACTCTTCGGGTCTGGAAACGACAAATAAATGAACATTTTAATTGAATGCCTGGTTTTATTATTTCTTAGTCTTTTTTCTCGGACATTTTTTTTTTTTGGATAATTTGCCTTTAATCCGCCTGCTTCTACGCATCTTAAATATATCTCGTCTATTTCGTTCAAACTCCAAAAACCAACTGACTTGCCTGCGAGAGAAAATATATCTTCCTCTATTTCTTCCATGCTCTCTCTCTCTTACTATTTCTTTCTTTTCTTCTTTCTTTTTTTCCACGTTCTCTCTTACACATAACCGATTGACCTATTTCAGGTGCTATCGTCGACCACAGCTATAGAGTTTGACATACGTAAGCAACTTAATTCTTGAACTATTCTTGCACTAACCAACCTTCACCGCAAAATCACAATTTCCAACATGCCATGCGGCGTAGTTCGGGATAGATTACATAACAGTTGTCTTCTCAGTTAATTTAAGAAAAGGGGGACTAGA
Source organism: Euprymna scolopes (assembly GCF_053919585.1). NCBI lineage: Eukaryota > Metazoa > Mollusca > Cephalopoda > Sepiida > Sepiolidae > Euprymna > Euprymna scolopes. The sequence goes on along the minus strand of NC_136492.1, from coordinate 8,761,318 downwards.
CTCAAGGAAACGGCTGAGAAATGCAACGAATAACAATAATGAAAATGGCTGAAATATCAAGGAAACCCTTTAATGCGGAGACCCATACACATGAACTAAAAACGATAACCGGTCATATAGTAACTGCAAGAGAAGTAAAAAAAAAAGAGGGAGGAACACCGCATGGAATAATACAAGGGAAATAAACTAGAAAACAAAAAGAACAAATCCGTAATAACACATAATATGACCCAAAAGAAAAATAATAATGCTGTCCGTGATTTTTCGAACAAACATAACTCCAACTCAAATTACACCAATACTAGGACTAAATCCAATAACAATTAAAACAAAAAATAATTAAATTAAGGCGAAAAAAATCCATATGGTTCAACCCGCCATATAGCGCAACAAATAGTCGAGAAATCGCGGGGAAAATTGAAAAACCGACGAGAGAAAGTAGTAAGCATGCCCTTATTGGATCAGAAAGAAGAGGACTGGGGCAACCCAAGTGCCAGTGATAACCAAATTCCAGCGAGGACAAATGGTCATTGCCAGTGAGAAATCAAAGGTAAGCGGCTGTAGCGATTATGCAAATTGATTTGCAAAGGTTATCGAAAGAGATGGGGGGTACTGAGAATCTGCAGTGACTTGTCACTCAGAATCAAGGGGAACACCACCGGTTGTCTGTGAGCAATATAGGATTATCACTTGTGTGAGAACTATTAATGAATACAAATATTAATATATAAATTAATTTTACTACATGTTTTTTTTTAAATTCTAACATGTTTAATTAACTTTTCGTGTTACGAAAACATGGGCAGAGGCAATAACCAGAGGCCCTGGATATGATCTTAAACTATATCCGGTGGTGAGGCCCCAGCTTGCGAGCTTTGGGGAGTGTGGAGCTACACTTTAATTGCCATTGCTCCCAGGTCCACTCTGACCCAGGGTGGTAGTACCTGTTAGTGTCCCAACTACTTGAAAAAATATATATTCTATTAAAAAATTGTTCTTTCGAATCACTGGATTCGGCATTAAATAACCTGAAAAGGGTTGATATGCCGTAAAAAAACAACCAACCAAAATAACCAGAAATGATACTGAGTCCTCACGGTCTACACCCGGCTTTGCTCTAACATAGCTGTGTAAATATATTTCCATGATTTCTGCAAGGGTGTGATAATCCTCGGCATGCAAATTCTTTCAAGAAGGTCGCAAGTATCATATTTCGACGTAGATCAGGTAGATCGTATTGCGTTCTCTCTGCAGTGCGTCTTGCTACGTCTCGGTGTGATGATGCGTACGTGATAACGAAGAGTCTGTTGCGTACGGATGCTGTATCGATAACTGCTGTGCAGATAACTTGATACTGCATCAAGCAAGAGAGCATCATGTTTATTCATTTGAAAACGGTCACACGCTCTGGAATGAATACCAAGAAACATATGCTCGATTTCCTAAGCCAAACAAACTTTTAAAAAATCATGTCAAAAGGGTTGTTTATTTTACAGACTCGCAACATGCAAAGTATAACACAAGTACTGTTAGTTTTATTTGCTTACAAAGACTCCGTTAGCGTCGACTATTTTCTCAAAGACATGGGTATACTCCTGCAGCAAATACATCCTGTTACTACGAGGTGCTTTCAATAAGTTTCCAGACATTTTTGTACAGGTATTTTAAAATTGTCGTAGACTCTTAAAAATTAAGTGTGTTATTGCTATACATCTTATAAGATGACTAATTTTTATGGTTTTAATGTTCAAATAAACAATTACAGCAGGAATTGGAATACACCTTACTAAAGTCTGATTGTCACAGCTGGTGAATTTAAAAAATGCAATCTGGGAGTGAGGACACTTTAGAAGAACGATATGCAATAAAATTCGCTGTTAAACTTGGAATCAAATGACACAAGCGTATGGAATGCTTCAGACTCCTTTAGGACCATCTTGCATGGACCAAGCAGCAGATATTTAGTGGCATAAGAGATTCAAGGAAGACAGAGAGTCTGTGAGAGAAGAAGAGAGGGGGGTGAAAGAGTAAGACAAAACACCAAAGTTGATTGGTTAAATGAAGAATTTTATGAGTAAGAGTCGTCTAGTGCTCAGTTTGATGTCAGTGTGGGAACTGTAACACAATTATTCACAAGTAACTGAAAATGCGAAAGATTTTCGCGAATGAATCAGTCCACAACTCCATTCTTGTCACAAACAGTTCCTCACTCTCCCTCCAGACCTTGCTCCCTGTCCATAAGTCGAAGGAAAATCTTAGAAGCTGTTATTACGAGACAATTGAGGAGATAAACGATGCTATGACAAGGATCATCGATTCGCTCACACAAGAGGATTCCATGGCACCTTCAAAAAATTGTTGGAACGGTACACCAAGTGCATTGCAGCCAACGAAGATTACTTCGAAGGGAGATAACGTTTCATGTGTGTAATATCAATAAACGTAACCATGCGAAAACAGTCTATAAACCTAGTGAAGACCATTAATTAGGATCCTTTAAAATGAAAAGACCCAGATATGTTAACTAATAGATAAAACATAGTACATTTTGTAACAATAAAATAATAGCCAAGTTAATAAAGCAGACTAAAACTTCTTTAACTTCTTGGCTTTAAAATATTTTATAACAGAGTACCAACGCGCGTATGCAAATGCATACAAAATACGAAATGACGTCACCGTAAGGAAAAAGAATATAAAAAAGGAGTACATTATTATTTTTTTAAATTTTTCTCACTGTTCCTATCTTAGTTTCAATATATTTTCTATGTGCATAAAAATTTCATAACAATTTGGAAGCTAGAAATACAAGAACTGACGGTTTCGAATGGGTATTGTAAACTTTTGCGGGGCACTGTTATATAAATATATATATATATATATATATATATATATATATATATATATATATATATATATATATATATATTAAAGTAAGTAGTTATATATATATTTATATATATATATATATATATATATATATATATATATATATATATATATATAACTACCAAATTTACTCACATAAAATTAATATACGAAAGTATAGATTCACTAGCATTTCAGCCCGGCGTTGCCCGGGTGTTTGGAGGTGTATGCTGAGCAAAAAAAAAAAAGAGTAAATTTTTTTTTAATTTGACCCCTATTATGACCCCTTAAACTTTATAGTTTCGGGCTCAAATCACTTTATTAAGTTAGATCCAGGTTCAAGGAACCTATATCTAAAATTTCAAGAGTCTAGACCCAAAATTGTCGGAGGAGTTTGGTAGAGTTCTTAAAGGTCAAATCGTTGAAATTTGACCCCTTAACAGCCAAATTTCTGGCTGACACCCGTCACATCGATTTTCCCAAATCTCAGTACCCGGTATTTCAAATTTCGAGTCTATAGACTAAGAATTGACAGAGTTATTGCGTAGGGAAATGTACACAGACAGACAGACACACAGACAGACAGACACGTTCACTTTTATAGATATATAGATAAGATATGTAAACTTCTAGTCTTTACTTCAAAAGTGCTCAATACGTAGGTAGAGCTAGTTAGTAAGGATGAAACGCGGGATATTCAGTGTAGCTTAATCGCCATATACATTTTATAACTTACTATATATATATATATATATATATATATATATATATATATATATATATATATATATATATATATATATGATGGAATAATGGAAATAGTATTCCGACAAAATAGAGAAATAAAACGGAACAAACCGTATTATGTGTTCATCAACGTTTCTTTTTTTATTTTGAATCTCATTCGTCCTGAGGAAGTTTCGAAATAAAGACGAAACATTGATGAACACATAATACGGTTTGTTCCTTTTTATTCCTCTCTCTCTCCCTCTCTCTCTCTCTCTCTCTTTATATATATATATATATATATATATATATATATATATATATATATATATATATTAGTAACAAGTCCACAAGGACAATATATACAAATATACGCAAATTTAGGTATATTTCATTTGTTTGAAATTAAAAAATTTTTTTGTACCAAATGTCATAATATTTTACCCATGGAATAGAATTATAGTCTTTAAAAAAGCCTGCAAATTTTAATGTAGTTTCGTCCCATGAAAACAAAGATATGAGCATTTCAATATTCATTTTGTCTACTAGTATATACACACACACACACACACACACACACATATATATATATATATATATATATATATATATATATATATATATATATATATATATATATACCTTCTTCTTTTGGCAATTTTATAAGTTTCGAATCTCAGCGATTATTGATCAGAATTTAACAAAAGAATGCGCGTTGAAAATGTAATGACCTGAATTGTGTACTGGGCTATTTCTTTCCTTAAGGTCACACATTAAGGGGATCATCCCTCATCTATCATCCAAGGCCTATTTTTGGCATTTTTTACAGCCATAAAATGCTTTTATCATAGTCATTTGTTTTCCTAGTTTTGCATATGGATTACAAAATATCTGATATCTCCTCTTAAACTCTGGGTTTTTTTTCTAAAAAGGATACTAAAACTGGCTAATATGGTTTCAAATGATCTGAAATAACAGAAAAGGGGAGACTTGATTCCAAATAGTTCGCGTATGTTGTATCCCTCTTTAGTTTTCATACATTAGGTAAATTTCAGTATTTAAGGATTATTTGATAGTGGAAATATTCATAATCCGACCCTATTTTCGAAAGGGGGAAATATAACATACGAGAAATATTGGAAACAAGTATTCCCATGCTGGTCTTCCACATCATTTGTACCAATAGCAGAAAGTTTTAGTCTCTCCTCCACCAAGACCCGAGGTTGGGAGTATATATATATATATATATATATATATATATATATATATAGAGAGAGAGAGAGAGAGAGAGAGAGAGAGAGAGAGAGAGGTCAAATAGGCCTTTGTCCGGTAAGTGCATGTTCATTGGCTGACAGGAAGGGCGCGGTGGCTACTAGAAAGCTGATTGGCTAACTAAAATCTTAATAGAAGGTGCGTATATAAAAACGACGGACAACCACAAATTTCGCGCATAAGCCTGAAGAGTCCTAGAGTGGATGAAACGCGGAATATTTCGTGTAACTTAATCGCCATATATATTTTATAACTTACTAACTAGCTCTACGTACGTATTGAGCACTTTTGAAGTAAATACTTTAAGTTTTCGCATAAATCTCTACTTTCGTATATTAATTTTAGATGAGTAAATGAAGCTGAGTCTATCTTTTGTAAATTTCACACAAAGATAATTTATGTGTCTGTTCTTAGAAGTTTTGTACAGAAATTCATCCAATAGGTATCGATAATCGAAAAAAAATCCAATCTTAAAAATAGTATTTCTTCTCTTATAAATAAAAAAGAAGAATATTTACAGGGGAGTAGCGTACGTTATTAGTCTTGACCGGTGTAACGTAAAATATGCTAAAATTCTTATTTTTATCTACAAGAGGAGAAAGACTATGTTTTATATCATCAAGCCCAAATGTCAGACAACGTGATATTATATATAAAAATAACACACACACACACACACACACACAAACGGATTTTGATGTACAACATAATATATAATAATCAATCGTTGCCCGAGTGTTTGTTTCCGGGACGGGGGGGAGGTTAAAAAATGTTAAGGTAGGTAAGTAGGAAGGATCAAACCCGGAGTCATGAGTAAAAGTAGGAAAATAAAGTGTGAAAAAAAAAAACATCTGCAACGTTAACAGTTCGGCCACCAAGAAAAGTCCATTCCAGTTGTTTAGGAAAAAAAAACGACTACGGTAGGTCGGCACGAACGTGAAAATATAATGTAAATTGTCCAGCACGCTAACCACTACGCCACAGAGCACTGCAGCTTAGTTTAGTGATTTTAAATAACTTCACATGAAAGAACTACGAAGTCAAACCGGTGTTCTCTTCTCAACTGTTCCTTGTGAACGATCCCCAAACGGTGTTAAGTGGTGGCAGGGGGAGGAGGAATTTATTAGAGAGAAAATATTTTACCACTTCCATTGATCTTAACCGATTTTGGCCGTGACTTCTCAGCAGAAAAAGTATAGAAATCTAAGATTATCGAGGAATTTGAGAAATAATAAGCCTATAACACACCTCAGATATTGTTCTTCCGTTTGTGCATATTATATTTGCATGAAATATCTTGATTTTTAATCCTATTAAGGTAAAAATCAATCGGGAAAAAATGAATTCATTTTATTTATATAGAGATAATATATACGCAATATGCATGAATTAAAATATCATTTTAAAGCATATTGTACGACGGGGCAACGCATGGCGGCCACTTAGTTATCTGATTTCTCTAACCGGCATATCGAGCTTCCAGTTTTTGCGATGGCTTCTAATTTTGAAACAATGCTTTTTCCTTATATCTGCCACTGTATGTATGTATGTATGTATGTATGTATGTATGTATGTATGTATGTATGTATGTATGTATGTAAATTATAATTAACATAAAAAGAATATTCTTCGTTTATTTAGTTATTTTATTTAATTTAATTTAATTTTTAACATTATATGTTTGCATATACCAATTAACGAAGGACACTAGAATCTACAGTAAGCGCTTAAAAAAATAATTAAACGTGTGTGTGTATGTGTGTGTGCGTGCGTGCGTGTAAACAATTCAGACAACCAGCGTGTGATTGGACCCCGTCTCGCACCTAGAACCATAATAAATCTATAAGTCAAAGCTTTTGGTGAGGAGAGTCCACTTAGCTTATCACTTACATCTGCTTATCAATCTCCTGGTGTATATGTACGTACGTCTATAAACGTGTGTGTGCATGTCCTGTGTATGTATGGGTACTTAAAAGAGCATAATTGGTAATGTGCGGGTGTATATGCATATATGTTCACATATGCGAGTATGTTTCTTGGATGCGTGGGTGTCCACTTTAAAGTTTTATAAAAAAAACTGGTTTTGAATAGAGGCCACACAAGTTGTTCAACATGCCAAGTCAAAAATGTTGGAAGGGTCATACTCAAATAGATCTGAACCTCATTGGCTATACCCGTGCCCCTCCTGCTGCTACCCCTGCTCGTCCTACACTCATATTTCTACCAGTCACACTGAGGAAGATCGATGGATCGGTCGCACATTATCTGCTTTTGAAAGAAACATTCTTTTTTTTTCAAAAGACTTTTTGTATTCCTACACGTCAACACGTAGCAAAAAAATACAGAAAAGATATAAACCTTTAGATATTTTTCGCATTGATTTTTTAATCACACATCTTTAAATATATTAAAAGGAATACACGTGGATACAACATTCAATTAGTATATATATATATATATATATATATATATATATATATATATATATATATATATATACAAGGAAAAGTGCCCGTCTTTGACTGGGTTCAAAAACAGCCTACAGAAAATGAACTCTGATTCATGAAAGTATGATAGGTTATGAAAAGGAAGGATTGTAAAGAGATAGCCTCGAATTTGGGGGTATCAAAACCAAAGCAAAATATGAGGAAAGTAAAAATAAAATAGATAAACCCCATAATTTATTATACCATACCTGTTCACACTGAAACACTTATCATAAATTTCTGTGAATCTATATTAAAAAACCTTGTTAAACTTTGTGATATATTTCTATTCTATGGAAGTCAAGCGGGAACGAACACCCCATAATTGTATTATGCCATATTTTTTCAAACTGAAACATAATTATCAAAGTATACTTACGCAGATAGATATGAAAAGTCATTATTAAAGTTTGTGCCTATTTCCATTCTATGGAGGCCAGGCGCGAACGCGGACCACACAATTTTATTATGCCATCCCTATTTAAGTTAAAACATACATATCAAAGTATCATTATGTACATCTATATCAAAAACACTTGTAAACCTTTTTTTTATTTTTTGTTTTGCTTCCATACATTGTGTACCAGGCGCGTACGCAGACCCCACTATTTTAATGAATCATCATTATGCCATATCAAACATGCCCATTCCTGTGTCTCGATACATCTTCTATCATTATATGTGATCAGTTTTCTATAATAGTCAACCATATAGGAGCCTATTCGTGACCAGACACACACACACACACACACATACACACATACACACACACAGATGTTCAGCTTTATATTATAGCTATCTATCTACATATCTATAAAAGTGAACGTGTCCGTCTGTCTCTGTGTCTGTGAGTGTGTCTTTCTGTGTGTGTGTCTGTTCCTTCGCAATAACTCTGTTAATTTTTAGTCTACAAACTCAAACTTTGATGTACAGGGTACTGAGATTTGGGAAAATCTACGTGATCGGTTTTCGGCCAGAAATTTGGCTGTTAAGGGGTCAAAGTGCAACGATTTGACCTTTGCGGACTCTACCAAACTCCTCCGACAATTTTGGGTCTAAACACTTTAAATTGTAGATATGGGTTCCTCGGACATAGATCTAACTTAATAACAAGTGTTAAGGCCAAAACAATAAATATTAAGGGGTCATAATAGGGGTCAAATTAATAATTGACCATTGACAACGCCGGGCACCCATGCTAGTCTATATATCTATAAAAGTCCACGTGCCTGTGTGTGTGTCTGTCTGTGTACATTTCCCTACGCAATAACTCTGTCAATTTTTAGTCTACAGACTCGAAATTTGATATACAAGGTACTGAGATTTGGGAAAATAGATGTGATCGGGTTTCGGCCAGAAATTTAAATGTTTAGGGGTCAACGTTAGACTATTTGACCTTTGAGAACTCTATCAAACTCCTCCGATAATTTTGAGTCTACAAACTTGAAATTTTAGATATAGGTTCCTTGGACATGGATCTAACTTAATAACTTTGAGCCCAAAATGATAAATATTAAATGGTCCCAATAGGGGTCAAAGTTAAAAAAGATTGATGTTTTTTTTTTTTTTTTTTTTTTTTTTTGCTCAGCATACATCTCCAAATACCCGGGCAACGCCGGGCTGAAATGCTAGTATATCTATAAAAGTGAATGTGTCTGTGTATCTGTGTGTCTGTCTGCCTGTCTGTCTGTCAGTGCGTCTGTGCACATTTCCCTTACGCAATAACTTTCTCAATTTTTAGTCTACAGACTCGAAATTTGATATACAGGGTACGGAGATATGGGAAACTCGATGTGATTGGGTTTCGGCAATAAATTTTACTGTTAAAGGGGTCAAAGTTCAACTGTTTGACCTTTGAAAACTCTACCAAATTCCTCCGCCAATGTTGGGTCTAAACGATTGAAATTTTCGATATAGGTTCCGTGGACATACATCAACCTTAATAACTTGATTTGAGCCCAAAATAATAAATGGTAAGGGATCATAATAGGGGTAAAAGTTCTTTTTTTGGTTCAGCATACACCTCCAAACACCCGAGCAACGCCCGGCATCCATGCTAGTATATATATATATATATATAAATATATATATATATATGAATTTTTTCCATATATATATATATATATATATATATGATTTTTTTCCATATATATATATATATATATATATATATATATATATATATATATGTATATATATATATATATATATATATCCTTTATATATCAAGGTCCAAGTTTGTAGACTAAAAATTGACAGAGTAGTTTTGTAGATATCGTTTCTATAACAGTTTGTAATATATATATATATATATATATGTATATGTGTGTGTGTGTGTGTGTGTGTGTGTGTGTGTGTTTTATTTTTTATTACCGTATTTTCTGTTAAATTACATTATTGTTTCGGCTACACGACCGTTTTTTTTATTGCCGTCATGTAGCTTCCTCAGACTTTTACAGAAACCTGTAAAAGTCTGAGGAAACTACATGACGGCAAAAAACGACCGTGTAGCCGAAACAATAATGTAACTTAACAGAAAAATATGGTAATAAAAGATAAAACGTATATTTCCTCTACAAAAGTATTGAGCACTTTCGTCAGGTGTTTATTAATTACCATTTCTACTAAAACTATATATATATATATATATATATATATATATATATATGAAAATCCAAATATTTCAGATTTACATTTTGAGCCATCATCATCATATAATAATCAAACAAGATTCGGTTGATTAAGATTTCTGTTAATTGAGGAGACGAAATAAAAACTTCGAAATAAAACACATTTTCTTTGTGATCCGGAGGTCAAATCCAATTACCAGACATTTCTCCCTCTACTATATTTACGAAACCCTTTTGGAAATTCCTACACCATATAGAAGCGTCCCAATTAAATGCCACGTTCCAAAATCTAATAAGCAAAACGCAATGTAAGTTAGAATAGACATGTGTTTTCGTATCCTATGTGTGCGTGGGTGTAGCATTGTGAGGGTGATTACACGCCATTCCTGAGGTGACCTTCTGGCGTAAGAAATATTTCGAAAAGACGCGTGCGACCCTGGAGTAACAGCTGGGGTGTTTACTCCTACCATAAACAATATCCATGTTGTAAGCCACGAAAGAACAGCCAAACTTACTGTATCCACCAGGCAGCGCCACATGCCTTGTATATATATATATATATATATATATATATATATATATATATATATATATATATATATATATATATATATTTATATATATATATATATATATAAGAAATAAATCTATCCATTCATGTGAAATCTTTTTATCATTTTTTCTTTTACCTCCTATTCCCCTTACCTCACCCTTTTTTTAACCAAGTAAGATCTGTGACTTACTTGTGGTTTCATTAAATACTTTTACATGCAAAATCCGATCCCGCATTTTGCTAATTCCTGCCCTCTGATTAGAAGGAGAGTATTTCTTCGAAACTCCGCGGATTAAGGACTATCCACTTATCTTGTGCTTCCTTTTTAAAATTAAAGATGTTTTAACTCTTTTTCAAGATGTTTTTTAACATTTTTTATTAATTATTTGTTCATATATATATATATATATATATATATATATATATATATATATATATATATATGAGGGTTGGTATTTTTTTAGCGATTCTGTAGTATTTTTCTTCTCCCTTATCCCTCTTAGGAAAGAGGTTATTATCTCTTTGTTATTATTTTAGTCGCCCCTCCCCTATTCGTGGACGTATTATTTATAATTATTAATTTATTATTTGAATATTTTATTTAAATATTGCTACATGCATGCGCGAAGTATCACTTCTCTTCATTAGTGCTAAACTTTGTTGACAAGGATCGAACTCGTCACCGATAAATGTTTTACTACAAGACCACGGGCATCTTATCAGTTTTTATGCATGCCTGTTATCGCTTTAAATGTAACATTTATTTATTTTTTTAGCGATTATGTGGTATTAGCAGATGTACTCCGTGTTGTCCTGGTGCTAGATTAAACAGATGGATGTGTATATTTAATGACTTGACTCTCGGCACCGAGGCTTTTACATAGATTTGTTTTTACATAGTATTGTTTTTATATAGTATCGTTTTACATAGTATTGTTTTTATATAGTATCGTTTTACATAGTATTGTTTTTACATAATATTGTTTTTTACATAGTATTGTTTTTTACATAGTATCGTTTTACATAGTATTGTTTTTACATAGTATTGTTTTTACATAGTATTGTTTTTACATAGTATTGTTTTTTTACATAGTATTGTTTTTACATAGTATTGTTTTTACATGGTATTGTTTTTACATAGTATTGTTTTTTACATAGTATTGTTTTTACATGGTATTGTTTTTACATAGTATTGTTTTTTACATAGTATTGTTTTACATAATATTGTTTTTTACATAGTATTGTTTTTACATAGTATTGCTTTTACATTGTATTGTTTTTACATAGTATTGTTTTTTACATAGTATTGTTTTTTACATAGTATTGTTTTTACATAGTATTGTTTTTACATTGTATTGTTTTTACATAGTATTGTTTTTTACATAGTATTGTTTTACATAATATTGTTTTTTACATAGTATTGTTTTTACATAGTATTGCTTTTACATTGTATTGTTTTTACATAGTATTGTTTTTTACATAGTATTGTTTTTTACATAGTATTGTTTTTACATAGTATTGTTTTTACATTGTATTGTTTTTACATAGTATTGTTTTTTACATAGTATTGTTTTACATAATATTGTTTTTTACATAGTATTGTTTTACATAGTATTGCTTTTACATTGTATTGTTTTACATAGCATTGTTTTTACATAGTATTGTTTTTACATTGTCTTGTCTTTACATAGTATTGTTTTTACATAATATTGTTTTTTACATAGTATTGTTTTTTACATAGTATCGTTTTACATAGTATTGTTTTTACATAGTATTGTTTTTACATAGTATTGTTTTTACATAGTATTGTTTTTTTACATAGTATTGTTTTTACATAGTATTGTTTTTACATGGTATTGTTTTTACATAGTATTGTTTTTTACATAGTATTGTTTTTACATGGTATTGTTTTTACATAGTATTGTTTTTTACATAGTATTGTTTTACATAATATTGTTTTTTACATAGTATTGTTTTTACATAGTATTGTTTTTACATTGTATTGTTTTTACATAATATTGTTTTTTACATAGTATTGTTTTTTACATAGTATTGCTTTTACATTGTATTGTTTTTACATAATATTGTTTTTTACATAGTATTGTTTTTTACATAGTATTGTTTTTACATAGTATTGTTTTTACATGGTATTGTTTTTACATAGTATTGTTTTTTACATAGTATTGTTTTACATAATATTGTTTTTTACATAGTATTGTTTTTACATAGTATTGCTTTTACATTGTATTGTTTTTACATAGTATTGTTTTTTACATAGTATTGTTTTTTACATAGTATTGTTTTTACATAGTATTGTTTTTACATTGTATTGTTTTTACATAGTATTGTTTTTTACATAGTATTGTTTTACATAATATTGTTTTTTACATAGTATTGTTTTTACATAGTATTGCTTTTACATTGTATTGTTTTACATAGCATTGTTTTTACATAGTATTGTTTTTACATTGTCTTGTCTTTACATAGTATTGTTTTTACATAGTATTTTTACATAGTATTGTTTTTAACATAGTATTGTTTTACATAGTATTTTTACATAGCATTGTTTTTTTTACATAGTATTGTTTTTACATTCTATTGTTTTACATAGTATTTTTACATAGTATTTTTACATAGTATTGTTTTTAACATAGTATTGTTTATACATAGTATTGTTTTTTACATAGTATTGTTTTTAAAAAGTTTAATAATAAACAGAAATATCGTAGGTATAACACGTTTTGTTTTGCTTTTTTTACATAGGCATCACCACTTATCAAGGTCAAGAGGTCACTCGAGGATAAGAGTTCAAGAGTGTACAGTAGAAATTAGACAATATAGTAATCGTTAGTAATATAAATTCGGTAAATCTGTAAACTTATATGGAACGGCTCATCCAAAACTTTTTTACATTAGACTTGAAGACACGCATATTGTAGTCAGCTGGAAAGCAGGAAAACGAGAGACAATGTCATAGACGTGCAGTTCTAAGAAATCAGCTTTTTCATGGAATCAACGTTTAGGTTTAGGCACAGATATAGAGTGGGGGCAATTATTAATAGTGTTTTCTGCTAGAGGGGTGTTTCCTGTGAAGGTTTGGCGAGGGGGAACCATGGATTGGAGCTCAGTCGAGTGCCTGCCATTAAAATAACGATAAAGCAGAGGCAACTCGCAACATCTCTTCTGTGAGAAAGAGGTTGCCGGGAAGAGAAAAGGACATCCCGTACAAGGCTATGAAGTCTATTTTGAACTCTATAAAGGCAGGATATATCCTTTCTAGAAGCTCCTAGCCAGATGTGGTAACAGTACTCCATCCTTCAACGTACCTGGCTCTTATATAGATAGAGAATTGCATCAGCAGTGAGATATCTACTGGATCGATAGAAGGATCCCACAAGTTTTCCAGCGGCCTTGCCAAAGGATTTAATGTATGTGTTCCATTTAAGATCAGGAGTAAGGGTCAAGCTCAGAAGCTTGTCAAAACATGAAGCCTCCCCAAGACGAGAGCCATCAATTTCTAATTGATGCTAGATGGGGATCAGAGCGTTGATGATGTAAATATAGGAGCTTGGTTTCAGATGCATTAAAAGTAACAAGCCATTAAACGTAAGGTTACATTCCTATTAAAAATGAAGTAAGACAAAACGGAAAGAAACGGAAACATGTGCATGCGAGTATAATGTTTCTTTTTTTGTTTTTGTTTTCTTTTTCTAAATAGTTCACTCTTTAGAGAAAAAGGAAAGTAGTCGTGCTGTGACCGAAATTAAAACCTTAGAACACTGAGATAAGTACGATAATCATTATGACAGCTTGCATGAAGGAAAGAAGTTTTGTCGAATTACGTTTCCCAAGTTTCATTTTTTTTTCAATTTTGCCCCTCCCTTGCGCCATTGATTTCTAGACTCAAAACAAAATCGAATTGCTTCCACATATATAAATCCTCTATACATCAAGATCCAAATTTGTAGACTAAAAATTGACAGAGTAGTTTTGTAGATATCGTTCCTATAACAGACAGACAAGTTTATAATATATATATATATAAATTTCTCTTTATATATATATATATTAAACATTATATATATATATAATATAAAGCTGAACGTCTGTGTGTGTGTGTGTGTGGTCTCGAATAGACTCCTATATGGTTGACTATTACAGAAAACTGATCCCATATAATGAAAGAAGGTGTATCGAGACAGGAATGGGTATGTTTGATCTGGCATAATTATGATTCATTAAAAGTGTGGGGTCTGCGTACGTATGGAAATAAAAAAAATTAAAAATGAAAAAAACGTTTACAAGTGTTTTTGATATAGATGTACATAATAATACTTTGATAAGTATGTTTTATCTTTAATAGGGATGGTATAAAAAAATAATGGGGTCTGCGTTCTCGCCTGGCCTCCATAGAATGGAAATAGGCACAAACTTTAATAAAGACTTTTCATATCTATCTGCGTAAGTATACTTTGATAATTATGTTTCAGTTTGAAGAAATATGGTATAATAAAATTATGGGGTATTCGTTCGCGCCTGGCCTCCATAGTATGGAAATATGTCACAAAGTTTAACAAGGTTTTTTTAATATAGATCCACAGAATATTGTGATAAGTGTTTCAGTGTGAACAGGTATGGTATAATAAATTATGGGGTTTATCTATTTTTATTTTTATCATATTTTGCTTTGGTTTTGATACCCCCAAATTCGAAGCTATCTCTTTACAACCCTTCCTTTTCATAACCTATCATACTTTCAAAATAAAAGTCGATTTTCTGAAGGCTGTTTTTGAACCCAGTCAACGATGGCTACTTTTGCTAGTATATATATATATATATACATATATATATATATATATATATATATATATATATATAAATATATATATATATATATATATATATATATATATATATATACAGTGATGATCATATTTATTGGCACGGTAAAATAAAAGTTAAAGTTTGTCTAATAAATTCTAAAAAAGGGATTAAATTAAAGAAAATAACAAAGTATATTATGTATTTTTAACTGGCCTTTCCGATGCAGCAATCGGATTTTAGAAAAAATAAATAACAAAGGAACAACAAACATAATTGCAAAAAACCCTTAGCTGGTCGATTTTAAATGCTGGCTTGAAGTAGTTGCTAGTCTAGCGCAATGAAGAACTGTAATACAGTAAAATAGTCTGCCTATATATATATATATATATATATATATATATATATATATATATATCGCGTTGACACACCGGTTTAGATCCCCGAAGCATACCAACGGTGCGCCTGGTTAGTACCAGATTGGTGACAATTTGGGAAGTCTAGGAATTGTGTGTTCTCCGCTTTTCTCGGCATTTGTTTTCAGCCGTCCTGAACATACACTCCACAATATATATATATATATATATATATATATATATATATATATATATATATATATATATATATATATATATATACTTGGGTTTTTTTATATTCAAAAGTAATGGACTAATGAATTCAAATAAGTTGTTAGATAGTGCTCAATAAAAAGAGCTGATAATACTTGTTTATTGTTATATAAACATGCTCACATCCCGCTGCTACAAATAGCCACTTGTTTCAATCAAACAACAGATATCATCAGGCAGCGACTTGACTATTCATTGAACTTTTGAATAGTCAAGTCGCTGCCTGATGATATCTGTTGTTTGATTGAAACAAGTGGCAGCGGGATGTGAGCATGTTTATATAACAATAAACAAGTATATATATATATATATATATATATATATATATATATATATATATATATATATATATGATTTGGAATTCATTCCATTTGCACTTTTTTCCAAGGAACTCTGCCTTTTGGATGATTTTGGACCATTTGGAATTTACCCAGGGGATTGAAATTTTAAATTCGACCGTTTTGGATTTTACCATTCTTGGATTTTTTTACCCTTCACCGGACTATCCATTCATGTGAAATCTTTTTATCATTTTTCTTTTACCTCCTATTCCCCTTACCTCACCTTTTTTTTTAACCAAGTAAGATCTTTGACTTACTTGTAGTTTCATTAAATACTTTTATATGCAAAATCCGATCCTGCATTTTGCTAATTCCTGCCCTCTGATGAGAAGGAGAGTATTTCTTCGAAACTCCGCGGATTAAGGACTATCCACTTATGTTGTGCTTCCTTTTTTTAAAATTAAATATGTTTTTAACTCTTTTTCAAGATGTCTTTTAACATATTTTATTAATCATTTGTTCATATATATATATATATATATATATATACATATATATATATGGTCTCTCTCTCTATATATATATATACAGTCTCTAATATATTCCTAGGAAATAACCAAAAGTCGCAAGGAACAAGGAATGGACTTAGGATGACAAACTGTTTTGATGCCAATAATGGTAAAAATGCTCTGTGATAAGGATTGAGCACACTTGCGACAAACTTCACTAATCAACCGTAATGTTCTTAGTTCCTAACTCCTCACGCACTTGTCATCATCACTTACTGACTCCCTTCCTTCCTTGAATCTTTTATGCTACTCAGGAGCTAATGTTCGGTTGATGCAAGATGGTATAATATAAGTCTTAAGAATTCTACATCTTTCTTTGTTTAAGGTTCAAACGAGATTCTTTTATTGGATATCCTTCTTCTACACTGTCAGGCTTTGTCCAGGCTTTGTAGGGTGTATTCCATTTCTTGCTGTATATTTCATTTGAACCTGACAACATCAAATTAGTCAAAATTGGTCACTTATTGAAGGCACGTTGTATATATATATATATATATATATATATATATATATATATATATACGACGTGCCTTCATATATATATATATATATATATATATATATATATATATAAGAACAAGTAGTTAAAAAGACATGTTAAAAAA
This sequence comes from Euprymna scolopes, assembly GCF_053919585.1. Taxonomy (NCBI): domain Eukaryota; kingdom Metazoa; phylum Mollusca; class Cephalopoda; order Sepiida; family Sepiolidae; genus Euprymna; species Euprymna scolopes. The sequence continues at coordinate 8,743,878 of NC_136492.1, read as the reverse complement.
CATTTAAAAAAAGAGTTTAAAACATATTTAATTTTAAAAAGGAAGCACAAAATAAATTGATAGCCCTTAATCCGCGGAGTTTCGAAAGAAATACTTTCCTTCTTATCGGAGGTTAGGGATTAGCAAAATGCGGGAATCTCTACTACATACCTACCCCACACAATCAATCCTCTCTCTCTCTCTCTCTCTCTCTCTCTATATATATATATATATATATATATATATATATATATATATATATCGAGAGAGATAGAGAAATAAAAAGGAACAAACCGTATTATGTGTTCATCAACGTTTCATCTTTATTTCGAGACTTCCTCTAGATGAAATAAAGACGAAACGTTGATGAACACATAATACGGTTTGTTCCTTTTTATTTCACTATTTTGTCGGAATACTATTTCCATATTTCTCATCATATATATATATATATATGCTAACTTGCAGCCTGGCATTGCCCGGTCGCATAATACGCTTAAACATGATATTTTAATTTATGCAAATTCCATATGGATTATTATAGGATAATCCTCTATTGATTATTTTATACGACAAAGAATAATTTGCCCGGTTGACTTATTCGCAAAATAAATAAATACATGAATAAATAAAAATTAATAATGATAATGTCGTTCATAAAATTCCGTCTGTGTTTGTTTGCAATATCACCTCAGTTGATATTTCGACTTGATGATGAATGCCCTGGAAATTTCACTTCTGATTAATGTTTAATTAATTAATTCATTAATCCGAAAAAATTCAAATAAAATAGTGAAGTACGCACGAGTTTGAGGATTAACTGATCTGTAGTCAGATGGACTACCACTAAACTATATTTTCAGATTATAATAAATTTGCTTCTTTTTTTTAAAGAAAAAATGATTTGCTGTAATTTTATCATATTCCTCTCCGGTGTAACGTAAAATATTCCCCTGTTTTTTATCTATAAGAAAGAAAAGCTATTTTTAAGATCGATTTTCGATACTTTTCGGTTGAATTACAAAATATACTCATGAACAAAATATAAATTAGTTTTGTGCGAAATTTAGAAAGTATAGGCTCATCTGTTTCGGAGCTAATGGGGAAGGAACTCACGCACACGCAGACAAACTTATTTTTATATAATAGTAGAGAAAGGGATAGAGTTATGATGATAATTAAATAATGAAAATTATGAAAATAATATTAAAACGTGATGGAAATGCAAATTTATTGATTAATGTCTAGTTTTTATCACAAACTTTCGTAAGATAATTTTTTTTATTACATTTTCACCCCAAACAAAGCACATTGCCATTTTGATGCAGGGGTCTACTATCAGGGACGTAAGCTACAGGGGGAATATGTGGGGAGTTGGGCAGCAAGATGTCGGTTCACGTTACATTTGAACTTCTGAATATCAGTACAGTTGGGGAAGCAAGAAACCGGAAGGGAATTCCCAAGTGTAGCGGTTCTAGGGAAGAGACTACTGGGTAGAAGGCTCTCTTACATCTAGGGATCTCAACTGTGAAGGGGTGTGATTTTGCTGCTTGTCGGGTTTGTCGGGGGTATTTACGTCGAGGAGGTACAAGTGCTTGCAGTTCGTCGGAGCATTCACCGTTAAAATACTTGTAGAAAAGGCCGAGGGATGCTACAGTTTATCGATGGGAGAGAGGCTGAAGCTTAGATGACAGTTCAAGACCTATTATGTTGGCGACTCTTTTTTTAACCTTGTCTAGGAGTGAGAGACTAGTAGCAGATGCACCAGCCCAAATATGACAACAATACTCCATACATGGGCGAATGGTGGCCTTATAGAGGTACAGGATACTTTCATGGGTCAGTATCTTTCTAGCACGGTAGAGAGAACCTACCTTTTTCGCAGCGGTCCTGGCAATGCTCTCAACGTAATTGTTCCAACTCATATTTCCTGTGAACGTTAGGCCGAGGAGTTTGTAAGATGTACTCTCAGATAAAGAGTTTTTGCTATTGCTATTGGTGGTAGAGAAGGTTTCTTGTAGTTATACGAGGGAACAAGTTTAGTCTTGGCAGCATTGAATGTGACCATCCATTTTTCTCCCCATTCGACTACAGATTGGAGGTCGTCCTCTAGTGTTTCTGCCATTTCTTTAGATATGAGTTCATGTGTTTTCCGGTTGTGTTTGTTATAGAGCGAGGTGTCATCAGCATATAAACCCATCTCACAGACAATTTTGTTAGGGAGGTCATTTATGAATATTAGGAATAATAGAGGTCCAAGGATAGACCCCTGAGGCACTCCTGCATTTATATCTTATTGTTTAGATGTATGACCGTCGAGGACAACCTGGATTTGGGGGCTTAAAGGCATAATATTGAAAAATACTTCTTCAATTAATAGGAACGCTCAGTGAGATGAGTATTATTTGTTCATTTATTTATGGACTATAATTGATCAAAAGGATCAAAATTGAAAAAGTCGTCATACATTTAAACATTCATATTAGTTTATTTTTAAATCCGCGCAAGGCGTTGGTACAGTGCTAACGTAACCAACTTTGAATACAAGAGTTTTGCTTTCGATTTCGATTCTAGCTGATAGCACCTAAACACTTTTTTGTTATCTTTTGAAATCAGAATTCTATAATGTATACAGAAGTCTGGAGAAATTAAAATAAATTTAAACGTATTTTATGACCGGGCAAAGCCGGGTAAAACTTGGCAAAGCCGGGCGCTCCCTCGCTAGTATAATATAGTATATCTTTTATGTGGTCACTTGGTCTTACTGGATTCCAGGAAAATAATTCATCTAGTCTGGTGGAATATCCAACTTAGTTCTGTTACTATAGGCCACATCATTTCAGGAAGGTGTACTATACTTTTTATAGATTTGGAACAATCTTATTACGGGCGCAAAGACTAGTTATTTATTTGTTTCCCACGAAACAAAATGTGACACAAGGTCGGTTTAATGTGGGAGATAGCCAGATCCTCTCAAAAGGGGCATTCTGCAAAAATACAATTGCCTTAGTATAGAAGGGTTTCCTCCCTCCATTGACTAAAGACAATTAATTTGAGTGCAGCATCTAAGCAGACACCACACTTCAGTGACCAGCCCAGTACAAGTACCGGGTGTCGGCCGCAAAGACTATGTTATATTTAATATTTAGCTAGGATTTATTTGTAGTAAAAATATCTTCATGCCAGAATATCTTGACAAATCTCTGTCTATAGAGACTTTAGACAACCAAAAGACAATGAAAGAAGACATTTAACTCCTCCATTCTTTGTGTCTTTTGATTTCGATATTTAATTCTGTATAAATATTGAAGTAATCAACGTGCAAATATAACATTTATTATGAAATAAGAATTCCTCTCGAGGAAATGGTCTGCGTGTGATATACTACCACGAACAGCTTTATTTAAATACGCATGCGTAATCCATTTATTTGTTGTGAACTATTATCCTTATCTGTTAGTTCTTGTTTCACGAAGTTTCAGCCAACTATTCCTCTGACATTCATCAGGTGGTAGCCGCAACGGGATAGGAACTCCGAATCTCCTAACTGTATTCTCAGCAATTACTGCTTTCCATAGTTGTTGTCGTCTCACCATGATTTGGCCAAGTAAGCCTCTGGTCGGTTTTGGGAAATATTGAAACCGCTTTCTTCAGACAATGTCCACTGGAACCGTAGAGATTCAATGTCTCTGTCCACTTCGCCACGGGCCCCGAAGGGGCGATCAAGGTTTGACTTTTTTTTTTGTTTTAGGGGATAGAAACTACGAATCTCCTAACTGCATTCTCAGTAATTACTGCTATCCATAGTTGTCGTCTCACTACGTTTTGATCAAGTAAGCCTCGTCGTGAAACAACAACTAAGAAAGATGAGGATATTAGTCCACAATAAATAAATTAATAAATAATACGCATCTCAATAATGAATTCTAATTAAATAATATATATACCATTCGGTACACACCCGACAATGGAAGACGAGATAATAAATAAACATGCAGTTATAAAACAAAAAACTCCAACCTTGATCACCCCTTTGGGGCCCGTGGGGAAATCAATAGAGACGTTGAATCACTTTGGTTCCCGATGAGAATTGTCTGAAGATAACGATTTCAATCCTTCCCAAAACCGACCAGATGCTTACTTGGCCAAATCCTGGTACGACGACAACAACTATGGAAGACAGTAATTGCTGAGAATGCAGTTAGGATATCCTCGCGGTAACCACCTGACGAAGGTCAGAGAAATAATTAGCCGAAACGTCGTGAAACAACAACTAATAAAGATGAGGATTATAGTCCGCAATAAATAAATGATTGAAAATACTTGATGCGTTTATTACTTGGAATTTTTTTTTTTTTTCATATGAAATATTTTTTTATGTATTTTGACAATATATTCTTCATAACTGAGAATTTAAACTTTTTTAAAACTCAGTGTGCCATTTTTGCTCACATTAAAACCAACTTTGCTTGACAATCTCCCCTATTTCGGGAGACAAGTATATAAACACTCATACTATTCTCTCTGGTGTTGATATCAGGTGTAATATGCATATGATTTTCTAAATGTACTACTTTTTTTTAAAATAAGCACTTTCGTTATATTTTTTCATTCGCATCTGATATTTACTAACATCCGGTTTAGATATTCAAGCGCAACTTCCGTTGATGACTTGGTAGGCGAACGGAAAAGACAGAATGTTTAAAACCTGCATCCGTGGTGGAAGCATCTGTTAAAGGTATCGTTCGTTTCGGTACACAAAAATCTGTAAAGAATAACGATTTTCAAAACAAACTTGCATTATATATACTAGCAAATATACCCCCTCTCCGTAGGCACATATTTTTTGTTAGTATATATCACGAACGAAAATGTACCTGATCGGCCGCCAAACGAAAACGGTTTCATATAAGGAACCTTACTTTTTTTTTTTTTCACAAAGGCATCACCACATTATCAAGGCCCAGAAGCCACTCAAGGATAAGGGTTAAAGAGTGTACAGTAGAAGTTGGTCAATATAGTAATCATTAGTAATGAAAATTTGGTAAATTTGATAACTTATATGGAACGGCTCATCAAGAACTTATTTACTTTAGACTTGAATACAACCATATTGTAGTTAACCGGAAAGCAGGAAAACGGAAGACAATTCCACAGGCGTGCAGTTCTAAGAAAGAAGCTTTGTTCATGGAATCTACGTTTAGGTTTAGGCACAGATAAAGAGTGGGGGAAATTATTGATAGTGTTTACAGCTAGACTTCAGTAGCGATTAAGTTAGCTTGTGTGAATTTTGTACTAGGTTCAAATTTAGTGCATACCAGAATTACCTGAATCTGCAGACAGAAACGTTTCCATAGACCGATGGCGTGAAGTTGAAGCAGAAAGGATATAGCAGAGGTAAAAAAGGGTAGGCATAATTAAGTTAAATGATGACGAATGACGTCACGTTTTCGAAGAAATAAAAGGCTAGGTAAGTTCTATCCGGGAAGCCATACGAACGCGACACGGACGAATTATGTAGAAAATTGATACCTTCTGTGAATATTCCTATTTACTTGCCTCTCTACGAGGACAGAGTTAGACACAGTGTCGATTTTTAATGTGGGGAAGATCCAGCTCCCCACAAAGAGGTACTCTGGATGGGAACAAAAATTTAAAAAGATTTCTCCTTCACTGATCGAAGACAGAACGGGTGAAGTGTAGTTTCAGAACAGATAGTACACTTTGATCCTATATATATATAATTTATTTTGCCAGAAGAAAATTACAATTCAAAATTTTAATAGAAATATCTAAAAGTTAAAAGGTAAAAATACACTTTGATCCTAGTCAAAAGACCAAAGCGACATGTCTGTCTGTCTGTCACACATTCCTAATGTTTTAAAGTCAATAAATAACGATGTTGTTTATTGTTCTTAATTAGAATTCATTAAGATGGGTATTATTTATTAATTTTATTTATTGCGGGGACTTACTTGGCCAAAACGTGGTGTGACGACAACAACTACGGAAGGCAGTAATTGCAGTGAATGCAGTCAGGAGATTCAGAGTTCCTATCTCGTCGCGGTTACCACCTGACGAAGGCCAGAGGCATAGTTGGTTGAAACGTCGTAGAAAAACTAAGAAAAGATAATAGTCCGCAATAAAAATAAAATTAATAAACGATGTTGTTATTTAACCATTCCTTCGTGAGTCATCTTCAAATACAAATCTTGAAGAAAACTCACGTCTACCTTGCGTCCTTCATGCATGAAAAATATGAGACAAAACGATTGAAAACCACTGAACGAAGCGGCCAATTATGAAACGACGACGACGATAAACAGAGACTAAAAGTGCGTGATATGAACAGCCACGTGTATATAAATAAATTTATTTTGTTAGTAAAAGATAGAAATGACAATGCTGTAGGACGGTCTCGTGACCAGATATAATTGACAGTAAAACTACGGGGATAATATATTGGGTAAAATTACGGGGATAATATATTGAGAATGTAACCATGACAACAAAAGATATAACTACTGTTAAAGAAATTTAATAAAAGCATTCAATATGGTTGTTTTCTGGTTTAATCCACCCTGTTTACCCAGGATGCAATTGAAAAAATAACTATTCAGATCAAACAGCCTTTCTATAAATCGATGAAAAAAAAAAAAAAAACGGTAAATCTTTTTTTATCGCCACACTGACGTAAGGGACTAATATTGTGGACCATGACTAGGAAAGATAAACAAGATGTCGGTTTATGTTACATTTAAACTTTTGTATATCAGAACAGTCAGGGAAGCATGTAGCAGGAAAGGAATTCCAAAGTCTTGCTGTTGGATGGAAGAAACTATTAGATTAGAAAGCTATCTAGCATTTACGAACCACAACAGTGAAGGGGTGTGATTTTGATGCTAAGCGGGTTTGTCAGGGACATATATGTTTGTCGGAGATATATATGCCGAAAGGACACACGTGCAACGCGTTCATCAGAGCACATTTCATTAAAATATTTGTAAAACATGCACAGGGATGCAACATTGTAGCGATGGGACAGGGGTTGGAGCTTCGTTGACAAAGTGGGGCTTATTAGATTGATAACTCTTTTTTTTTACCTTATCTAAGAGGGAAAGGCTAGTGATAGATACACCAGCCCAGATGTGACGACAATACTCTATGCATGGGTGAATGGTGACCTTGTAAAGCCACGGGATATTCTCAGGTGTCAGTAGTCTGTTGAGTTCATTTCTTTTTTTGAAATTTGATTATATACCTGCATTCAACTCAAGTTTCACAATCATTTAATTATGTCTATCAAATGCATAATTCTTTTTTCAAGACTTTTTTTTACATAGGAGTCACCAGTTTTGAAGGCCTGGAGGCCACTTGAGGATAAGGGCTATAGAGTGTTAAGCAGTTAATGGGATAATATTGTAGTAATCGTTAGTAATGGAAATTTGGTAAATTGGATTACTTAAAGGGGCGGTTCATCAAGAATTTGTTTATGTTGGACTTGAAGACAACCAAGTTGTAGTCAGCTGGGAAGCAGACAAATGGAAGAGAGTTCCAAAGGCGTGCAGTTCTAAGAAAGGAGCTTCGTTCATGGAATCTACGTTTTGATTTAGGCACAGATAAAGAGTGGGTGAAATTCTTGACAGTGGTTTTAGCTAGACGAGTGGTTTTCGTGAAAGATTGACTTTTGAAACTGATCGCGGAATGCTTTGATTATATATTTATACAAAAAAGCATCTATTGGTAAATCGAAGTTGAAATTTCTCCAACTAATCTGTTTTAATTAAATATCATGAGCTATTATTCATAGTTTTAGTGTCTACATATTCCTTTGAAGTTAGAATGTTACTGCAGTTAGCTTTTATATTTAAATTTCTCTGTTTAAAATGTTGTTAGTTCCCGATAAATATATTCTTCTATATGTGTAATTTGATTAATTGACAAATTGTTTTCAACTCAAGTTTCGCAATGATTTAACTGTGTCTATACAGCCCACGCGTAAGTGCAGAATACTTTTTCCAAGTCTTTTTAAAACTCATTCGCGGGAAGCTTACTTTTTATATTCTGGCAAAAGACAGTTATTAATTAATCCAAGTTCAAGGTCATTCAACCAATTTATTCTAAGTAAATTTCTTGTGCTATTCATAACAAATAGCTTCAGTTTTCACAGTTTCCCTTGAATGTTGACTGTCGTCATCAGTTCGCTTTCATGTTTTAGCAACATAGTTGGCAAAAAGAGAGAGGTATAAAAACTAATATTGAACAAATGACTGCGGCCAAGTACACCATAATCATTGTAAACATCAAGTTATGAGAAATGAATTACCTCTTTTTATAGTATCAGTTAAAATTCATTAAAAAGATTTCCTCTCCAAAATCTTTTTTAAATGGCTGCCTGTTTACGCTTTCAGAATAAAAAATATCCGCAAAATGTAAATTTTCAAACATAGAGAAAGACACAAATAGAGGGGTTGATTATATATATATATATATATATATATATATATATATATATATATATATATATATAGTGGAGATGGTAATTAATAAAAACTGAAGAAAGTGCTCAATACTGTTGTAGAGCAAATATGCCTTTTATTTTTTATTACCGTATCTTTCTGTTAAGTTACATTATTGTTTCGGCTACACGCCCGTTTTTTTTATTGTTTTTTTTTTGCCGTCTGTAGCGTCCTCAGACTTTTACAGAAATGTTCGCTTTTTGGGGATTAAAGAGTGGAAGCATGAATGAGGTCGGGGGGTGAAGGAGGACGGAAGAGGAAGAGAGGAAGGGAACAAGGAGGGAAGGTGGGGGGCGTTTGATATGTCGATAATGTTTTAGTTTTCGGGTTTAAGGAAATTGTGGAGGAGGGTCTGGGAAGTTCATTTCTGGTGCGGCTGAAGGCATAGGGAGGAGGGGGGTTACTTTAAAATTCGAGTTAAAGTTTTTAGCGTCTCGTTGGTGAGGTGATTTCTTGGTAAATATGTCTTGAACTGTTGGGTGTTCGCTTATGTTTGGAGGCGGGGGGGCTATGATTCGGTTTATTTATTTTTAGTTTTTATTTTGTTGTTAATTGTTTGGAGAGGGTCAGCTAGCGGTCGCAGCCACGGGTAAACACATGCGCACGTACACACATATATACTTAAAAGAAACGGTAACGGGTACACATACATGCCCGCCCTGGCGTGCAAATATATGTGCATATGTGCGCCTGCATGCGTAGACACCTATATATATATACAGAGAGAGAGAGAGAGAGAGAAACGAGAAAGAGAAAGTGAGTGTGTTGATTTATGCAGCATGTTTTAATTTAAACACACGTTATAATATAGCCCCAGCGTTTCTATTTAATAACAATATAACCCGGTTTACAGTTACCCTAGGATACGGTTTTTCAGGTTACGATCTGGAATACAATGTTTATCCGGCCTCTATGTACCTTACCTTACGGTGTTATTTATAATATTATTTCATTATACATATGTGTATTATATACTGTACTGTATTTGTGTAATTTGATTTTTTTTTGACAAATTGCTTTCAACTCAAGTTTCGCAATCATTTAATTGTGTCTATATAGTCCCCGCATAAGTCTTTTTTTTTTTTAAGTCTTTTTAAATCTCATCCGCGGAATGCGTTTTCTTTTTTTTTTCTTTTGTTTTCTTTTTTTTTTTTTTTACTTGGAGGTCACAACTTATCAAGTCCCGGGAGCTTCCTTTTATATTCTGAAAAAGACAATTATTATTAAATCGAGGTTGAAATTCATTCAGTCAGTTTATTCTAAGTAAATTTTTGGAGCTACCCATCACAAATAATTTTAGTTTTCGCATTTTCCCTTGAATTTTTACTGTCGCTACCAGTTCGCTCTTGCATGTGCTTTTGTTAAAATATACTATAAATAAACTTCTAAACGTTTATTTATTTATATGTGTGTATATATATCAATAAAACTGTCGAACTTATGCCCTGAATTGAATTTTCTTTTTCCTGAAGGGTGTGAGTCCCTAGATTTTGCTTACCTATATATAGTTCGTAACGAACAACGCCGAATCAGACAGAAAGCCCGACGTAAGGGTTTGGTGGCCATTTTGTGCAATTGTCGAAAAAGTTACCTTCCCATGGCTTGTGGCTTAATGGGTAACGCGTCTGACTACGGATCAGAAGATTCCAGTTTCGAATCCTGGCAAGTTCGTAAAAATTTTAGCCATCATTTTACCCAACGTTTACTCATTAGTTTAGACATTATCCTTAGGGTGTTTTTTTTCTGTTTTTTTTTTCAGTGATTTCGTCTTGTGCATATGGCAATTTCCCAATTTTTATACGCTATGAACTCGGAGGAGTTCATAGCGTATACGTTGATGGTAAGACGATATTGAGTGTACTTGATGTTGAGTGTACTCGATTTTGTGTTTGAATCGGCGTTGTGTGTGCTGACGCGGCGCAGCCGCTAGTTCTCAATAAAGATCGTTTTCTGATTTTCCTTCATGTATCTAAATTAATAATTGAAAAATAGAAACCCAAAATTAATTGCAATTTTATGTTTCTCTTTAACTTGACCAATTTCCTCGGATGTGACGATTGTTATAAATCTCTTTTTCGTTCTATTTAGTTTTTTGTAGTTTATGCCCAACGTGATCGCATTTAAAACATTTGTAAGTTTTACAGAATCGTAAATTATACACAGGAGTACAAGCCGATTAAGCAGCATAGTTAGCAAGAAAAAAAAAGAGGTATAAAAACTAATATTAAACAAATAACGTCCACCAAGTCCAAAGGGAAGTTAGTTTTATAGCTATATGATTACTGTGCGTTTTGAAAATGTTTGAAAACGTTATAATTGCAAAATGATATTTCGTTCAACGAGCAATTTACAGAACGATGTTAACGACAGCGTTTTCGAATGATTTGTGTGTCATTTTTTTTATGTGGGGAAAAAAGAAAACTAACAAATACGCATCAAATATTTGTTCTGCCCGATTGAAACGAGAAAATAAAAAAGGAATAAGTAACTCAACTTCGGTGATTACTGGAAAAGCGACAGCCGTTATTTCAAAATCTAACTGTAACACCAATATAATAGTTTCGAAAAGAATTGTTTTTTTTTGTTATCATTTCGTTTGAAATAGTGTAACAGTTTATCATTCAAACACGGTAGTGTTTGTGAATATAGGATTAAGTGGTCATCTAGAACTGCTTCAAAGCTTCACCGTTCACTCATTCTTCGACCAAATTTCAAACAATTAGTACAGTTTATAGATCACCTTCTCAGTTATATTGTGAAAAAAATATAATTTGCGTCCACTAAAAATATTGTGATGAGCTTTCTGCTGTACAAAATCGTAAAAGAAAAACGTAAGGAGGCGGGCGACGTTTTTTACAACTGCTTTCCATAGCAACCACGTCGCTTCAGAGACTACTGTTGTTACCAATTCACTGCTCTCGGGAAAAGAGAAGTAAGAAGTGAAACCAAAAGAATGAAAGAATTAAACGGGAGATAATTGGGTTATTTTATTGAAAGCAGACGAATGCCGTGCATCGTTATTACATACGTGTATGTTATGTTTATGAGAGTAAAGAAAACTGAAATTAAACAAAGAAGATGTGAATTTACTGGAAGCCTGGAAAAATCATGGACTACAATAGAAAAATGCAAGCACGAAAAGTTATATGGTTAAGCTTAACAATGGAAAAGTAAAGGACTTACTGTTGAAACTGGAAAAGAAAAGGACCAGGTAAGAATCTTTTTTTAATACAATTTATAACATTATATAATCAATTCTTAATGCTGCAATATTTTAAGTGATAAATTCCTTATATTTTTTTACTAGAATATCTTGTGCTTTTCTTTTACAGTTTTAACAACTAGTCCTTTAATTTTCCCTGTTTAAGCTTAACCATATTACTTTTCATGCTCGCACTTTTCTATTGTAATAACCATATGGGATGAATATTCAATAATGTAAGACGAAGTTATACGATTGGACGATGAGGACATAGAGTCATTCAGACACGCATGTGCTGCTGCTTGTGTACGTTAAAAGAAATACTGAAAGATAGCCGAAAATATGCTCTTCCTCATGAAATATGAACTATAATTACCTTTTTTTTTTAATTCTCGACGAACGGCTCGTACGAGGTTTGTCCAAATTTCGACATTGTTGACGCGCGTCTTGTCTCCTTGCATCCCAGACGTAAACAGTTTGAAAAACACGGTTTCAAACTTGAATCAGTTTAAAATCTAACTTTCCATGATAACTGGAAAATTTTGTAAATTGGATTATCAAATGGATGTCTCATCAAGAACTTGTGCACGTTGGCATTCAAGACTACAATATTGTAGTCAGTTGGAAAACAGGAAAACGGAACCGGCTTCTACAAGCGTGTAGTTCTAGAAAGAAGCTTTGTTCATGGAATTTACGTTTAGGATTAGACACAGATAAAGCGTGGGGGGAAAAGGCTGCAGCTAGACGAGTGTTTTTCTTGAAAGTCAGGCAATGAAGAACCTTAGATTTGAGCTCAGACGAGCACTAGCCATGAAAATAACGATAAAGCTGAGGTAAGCTCGCAACGTCTCTTTTGTGGGAAAGAAGTTGCAAGAAAGAGAGAACGAAATCCCCCACTAGGCTATGAAATATATTTTGAACTCTGTCAAGGCAGAATAAAACGCTTCTAGCAGCTTCTGTCAAGATGTTGCAACAATACTCCATCCTTGGACGTACTTGCTCCTATACAGGTAGAGAATTGCATCAGAAGTGATATATCTACTGGCGCGGTAGAAGGATCCCACAATTTTTCAAGCTGTCTTGGCAACGGATTTGTGCGTGCTCCATCCCAGATCAGGCGTAAAGGTCAGACAAAAAAGCTTGTCAAAACATGGAGCCTTCTAAGACGAGAGCCATTCATTTCAATTGATGCCAGATGGGGAGCAGAGCGTTGACGATTTAAAGATAGAAGCTTGGTTTTGTATGCATTAATATTAACCAGACACCTCTTTCCTCATTGCACCACGTGCTCAGAATCAAGAGAATGAAAATCAAAGAGAATTGGTCATTTACGGCCTTTGAAGTGTTGCCATAGATGGTAGTGTCGTCAGCATAAATGTCTATGAATGATTCTGGGATGTGATTTTGGACACCATTGATGTTCATCAAGAAGAAAGTTGGGCACAGGACGAGCCCCTGAGTCGCTCCATCATTAATATTATGAGCTTCTGATGTCTGCCCATCAATGGCCATTTAATAATGGTAATATAGTGTTATAGTACGCTATCGTTATTTCATGAATTGATAAATGAGAGAGTATCTAAAAAATTTATAGATTTTGGCACTTCCATCGACCATCGCATTGTATTTTAGATATAGATCCTATTAAATCAATAATAGCATAATATACGGATGGTATTTTAGCATCTGATCTCTGCTTCCAGTACATGTTTGGCAGTGGCGCTTTATGATACCCGCTAAAGAGCAGAATTCATTTAAATATTTTGATGCCATTCAATTCAGTTTTAAACTGTGAATTATTAGCTTCTGAAGCATAAGTGAATGTGTGCTGCAGCCCAAGAACATGAGATAGTAATTGTTAAAATATGTCCATATTAGTTTTAAAATGAAGTGTTCTTAATATGAAACCGCGCCGGTACGTCGCGTCACCCAGTAAGCCCTTCTTCAGTGCGTTGGTGGCAAAGACTCCGGAGGTTGGGTTATATAGAATGTATTAAAAGAAAACCATAAAAGAAATATATACAAACACATGTACAGTTTGGAGTATGAATTTGTAAGCAAGCATTTAAACTTCTAAGTGGGGCTTCCCCTTGCTGGAATTCACAGGTCTATTAATTTAACCCTTTTTTAGTTATTGGGCAATAGGCGAGGGGAGAGAGAGAGAGGAGAGGTTGCTTGACTCTCGGACTTGCTCTGTCTTCTCCTCTTCTCTTGGTCTCCTCTTCTGTTCTGCTCTGCTCTGACTTTCTTGGTCTTTATATAGTAGAGCACTGGGCGGGGCGACAATTTCCCATTCCTTCCCGACCAATCAGAATGCTCGATAACCAAATCTTCTGATCCTCTCTCATTGGATAATTTGACTGATGACAGAAATTGGCCACCTCCCACAATCCAAGAATAATTCTAACTACTCCCCGATCAATCAAAAACGCCCGATGGAAAATAACCCGTTTTCTCTCATTGGATAATTCGAAAACTGCGTAATACGCGATAACCGCGTAAGTAAGAAAACTGCGTCCAAAGACAAAATGCTTCGTGAATTCTGCCTTTAGATGTGACACTTGTCATTATCAAAGGAAATGAACAATTTATTATTCTGTTGACATCTCGACAAAATACGTTATTGAAAATTGTCGGGTGGCAAAAATCTCTTGATGTATATTTCAAAACTGCGATTCGGTTTGAGAATGAAAACATTAGGAATGTTATTTTGGGTTCAAATGATTTTATCAGAGTCATACCAAATCATTCAATATTTGATTCGACAAACATTCTCTGAAGCCGACAAATGCGTGTGTGAAATTTTAATTCCAAAGAAATTATTTATCTTTGCTTTGATCTTGTCACAAATCTATTTTGTGACGCCAACAAATGTAGTTTTTAGTTAAAAGCAAAAACATAATCTATCTGTTGTTGTTCCAGCTGACACATGAATTGTGTCCTTGAAACGGTCGGCGCACTCTTTGAACCTGACCAATGCGTCTATGCGACTTCAAATCAGAGAAAAAGTATCAACAATCGAATTATGCTTTGAAGAAAGAAAGGAAAAAATACTTTGGCAGAATTGAAATTCAGCAAGATCTTTTTTTTTTTTCGATGTCGGCCGGGACAAAAATATTAACATATATCTTTTAGTTAACCGGTGTTGCCCGGAATAAGATCTTAACATCTATCTTTCAATTACCCGATATTGCCCGGGATAAAATATTAACGTTAAATAAAAGCGTCACATCGACCCTAATGGTCTGACGCTGCCTCTCTTTGGTGTTACATTAACTTCTCGTAAGATATTTTGAGGAAGTCATCATTTCACTTTTGTACTCGATAGATTAGCGGGATTGCACTACTGTCATATGAAAAGTAAAACGCCTCCTTCCCTTAGCTAGTATTTGGATAACCCTTGGGCATGGTGGAGAACTCATTTAGCCCCCCCTCGACCAGGGTAACGTGAGGTCATGGAAAGCAGGTTACTTATGTAATTACGGAAGCAAACAGAAATAATTCTGTTAATGGTTTCGTATTTCGTTGTGCTGAACCAACGGTATCGCTGTGTACAATGGTCAGGACCATCGTCCAATATAGGCATTGCTCGGACAGAAAGAAACTGCAACATATTGTTTGTACAATTGCAAAGAAAGATATGGAATACATCAGGTTATTTGTTCGAGAAACAACGTGAATACGGTTCTGAATCAGACGACATACCTCTGTGTGGATTAACATGACAGACAGGTGGCACCTGATCGTCATCAAACTACTCTACGGCAACCAGCAAAAAATAACGGGAAATATCGTCGGTAGAAGAAGCAGAGGACGGCAGCGAGAAACATACTGTGACAGTCTGAACACATGGGCAACAACAAAAAATTACATCAACACTGTATCAGACAGGACACTATTTGAAACTCTGGTTCACATTTTTCCCATTTGGGATCCACGCAAAGAGCTTTATTCCTTCGCAAAACTCATCGTCATTTATTTAAGAAATTTGGTAGCCAATTTAAACTTGTAAACAGACAGCCATGTTTTTTTTAGTTTTGAACGTTTGCGGTGAGGAAATGGTTTTAATAATTTTTAACTGATAAAGATCGACTACAAAGGGAGGTTATTAATTTTTCATTAATTAATGCTTGCGATGATGATGTTTTTTTGTTTTTGTGTGTGTGTGTGACACCGGACGTCGGAAAAGTAAATTACTACTTATACTATATCTATTTAAATAAATTATAGAGCCCCTGCTGGTTCATAAAAAGATGGTCTCTTCAGAGATGGCTTCATCAATTATATCCTCTTCATCCGCAGGGGTTGGAATGATCGCAATATAAACACTTTCAATGTCTTTATCCTCCAATCCTTCAAGTCTTCTATGAATTTCGTCCGTTCTCATGCAGCGTTTCCGAAACACAACCCCTGAAATTTCTTAGAAGATATACAGAAAATTATCATTGCAGAGCGTTTTCAATATTTACGTTAACGTTCTCAACTTTTACAACCAAAGTAAAAGAATATTTGAGAAATATTAAAATTCATACACTTTGCTGACTTGAAAGCTATTGTCCAATAAATGTGACATCAAAGTGGAAATATTTGCTATACTCATATAATTATTCATATCAATTTGATGTTTAAGTCTGTGTATCAGTCTTTGCTAAGAGTCTGTAAGCGCCACACACTCACCGGACCGTAGTCACAGAGACACTGGGTAGCATGTTCAAAATTAAGCCGTGGGGAGGTCAATTTAGCTATATTTCTACTGCTCTACAGTCAGGAATTATAAAGGCGTGGTCGTATACAGGGTGACCCCCCCAAAAAAAAAACGGGCCCCAACTCTAATTAGGCCCGTTTCTTAGTGTTTTGTTTGAATGAAATAAAATTTTGGTCATAACTAGTTTATTATATTCCAAACATCACATCAAAACACTAGGGTCTTTGGCCTTTTTTTCTGCGTCCTACAGCAAATGTTCTAGATGGCCTCCATTTAGCTTTTGTTTTTTTTGGGGGGTCACTCTGTATTGTAACGAAATACCAAGTGTTTATACCAAGATGACGTGGATGCACCAGTTTCATTTTCCTAACTTATTTTCCTTTGCACTATTTATTTACTTTTTTATTCCTGTATTTGATTCGATTAGTTGAAAAAAAGAATGACAGAGAGGAAATCAAGGAAGAAAAAAGCGGAGGTTACAATCCGGTGAAACCAGGGAAAATATTTAATTATCTTTTTTTGTTGGTGTTATATGCATATTAGCATGGGTTTTTCCCCCACCAAACAAGACACAGTGCCACTTTGATGTACGGGGGATACTATCGAGGACATAAGTTGCAGGGATGTTATGCAAGTAAGTTGTGCAGCAAGATATTGGTTCACATTATATTTGAACTTCTGCATGTCAGTTGAAAAAAAGGGGTACAGGAGGGAGTTCCGGAGTCTAGAAGTTCTAGGGAAGAAACTATTAGAGTAGGAGACTTTCTTACGCCTAGGGGTCTCTACTGTGTAGGGGGTGGGATTTTGCTGATTGTCGGGTTTGTCGGTGGTATTTACGTCGAGGGGGTACAAGGGCTTGTAGATCATCCACCATTAAAATACATGTAGAACAAACAGGCGGATGCAACATTTCGTCGATAGGACAGAGGTTGAAGTTTAGATGACAGTTGGCGACTCTCTCTTGAATCATGTCTAGGAATGGGAAACTAGCAGCAGATGAACCAGCTCAAATATGACAACAATATTCCATACATGGGCGAATGAGGGCCTTGTAGAGGACAGGATACTTTTAGGCGTAAGTAACTTTCTAGCACAGCAAAGAGAGCCCGCCCCCCCCCCCTCTCGGGGGCACCTTTGTGGCCTTCGGGCCAAGATCAAAGTGTAGTATCTGTTCCGGCAGATGCTGCAAGCAAGAACGATCAAAGTGTGGTGTCTGTTCCGGCAGATGCTTCAAGCAAAGACCATTGCCCTTGCGGCAATCTTCTGGTCCATGTGGGGGCAACCCTACTTGGGCCAGCTGGCAAATCACTATCCAGCTCCCATTTCCGACCTCTTGGGAGCTGCTCCCCTTTTCCCTTCCCCCTCCCCTTCACTCCTCACATTAAAAATCGGCCTTGTGCCTAATTTTCTCGGTGGGGGAGCAAATAAATAGCGCCCACTTTCCTCGCAATGGCCCGGGCAATGCACTCAATATATCTGTTCTGACCCATGTTCCCTGTGAATATCAAGCCGAGGAGTTTGAAAGAAGTACTTTCATTGGTGATTGAGAAGGTTTCTTGGGAAGGCTGTAGTAGTAGTGGTAGTAGTATTTTTAATTTTGATTAGTTTAGATTTTTATTTAATATGTACATAGAATACTTGATTCATAGCCTGTGGAAAAGGATAGTTATGAAATATATGCAATAATATAAGTGTCCGTGAAATTTTAATTTGCGTCCGAAACAAAGGACGATGGTCATTAATAGGTTTAACAATAAACAAATAGGGTTATATATATTATTTTTATTGGAATTCATTATTGAAATGAGTATTATTTATTAATTTTATTTATTGCGGACTATTATCCCCATTGAGGTAATAGTCCGCAATAAATAAATTAATATAAATAATACTCATCTCAATAATGAATTCCAATTAAAATAATTTATATACTGTTCGGTACTCACACGACCATGGAAAATCAGATAATGAATAAAAACGTGGGTTATATAAGACCAAAGAATCCAACCTTGATCGCCCCTTCGGAGCCCGTGGCGCAGTGGGTAGAGACGTTGAATCTCTACGGTTCTAGGTGATAATTGTCTGAAGATAGCGGTTTCAATCCTATCCAAAGCCGGCCAGAGGCTTACTTGGCCAAAAAACGTGGTGGGACGACAGCAACTAGGTATGGCAGACATTGCAGTGGATGTAGGAGATTCGGAGTTCCTATCCGTCGCGGTTACCACCTACGAAAGCCAGAGGAACAGTTGGAAGAAACGTCGTGAAGCAACAACTAAGAAAGATGAGGATAATAGTCCGCAATTAAATTAAACAAATAGGGGTCTTTAGTTTTGGAACGACACTTGTAGATGGATTCCAACTAAGAAAAGTTGAATCCTTTTTTCTGTTAACAAAAACATCGCTTATGGAATGTGAGGACTTAGATAATAGAAGCAATGGTTACCAGGTTACTGAAAATAAACCGAAGGTTTACATTCTGCTTTCCATCTTTTGCGAAGTATTGTTTTGAAGAAAAATACAAGTCTACAAATAATTATGAGTGTGTATGACGTCAAGAATCCTCAGTTTAAAAGTTGATTTCGTTTTTGTGCTGATTATCTCTATATTAATAAATTTACTTGTCCGTGCGTTCAGTGTCACAAAAGAACATCATCATCGCAAACATTAAGTAATGAGAATCGAATTACTCCCCTTTATAGTCGCTCTTTATAAGTTAAAAATCATGAAAACTATTTTCTCTCCAAAGATTTTTTTTTTTTGATAGCTGCCTGTTTACGCTTTCAGAAGAGGAAATATCCGCAAAGTGTAAATTTTGAAAAATAGAGAAGAGTTGGTTTGATAGATAGATAGATAGATAGATAGAGTGTGTGTGGATTTATGCAGCAGTTTTTTTTTTTTTCATTTAAACACACGTTATAATATAGCACCTAGTTTTTTTCGTTTAATTATAGTAGAACCCCGGGATACGGTGGACCCAGGATACGTTTTTTCAGGCCAGGATCTGGTTGGTTAGTTGTTTTTGTTTTACGGCATATCAACCCTTTTCGGGTTATTTAATGCCGACTCCAAAGATTTTGAAGAACACATTCTTAATAGAATATATTTGTTGTTTTCAAATCGGTTTCTATTTAACCCATAGATGGGACCCTAACAGGTACTACCACTCCGGTTCAGAATGGACCTGGGAGCCATGGTGATTAAAGAGTGGCTCCACACTCCCCAACCCCCGCAAGCTGGGGCCTCACCACTTTATATAGTTTAAGGTCATATCCAGGACCCCAGGATCTGGAATACGATGTTTGTTCGGCCCCTAGTTACGGTATTTTCCTCGCCTCGCGGTGTTATAATGGTGTTTGATTACATACATGTGTATTATATACTGTACTACTTTTTAATGCCCTATATCAGGATTCTACTGTATTTTTGTTTTGTAAAATTAATTTTGTTTGTTAAACTAAAGTATATAGGATCTGTTGATTTATTTTGTTCCATTTTTTGCGAGTACATTCAACGAGGTATTTGATAATTTAAAAAACGTCATGTTGAGAAGAGACTGTAAGTTTTTTTTATTGTTAAATTTTCATTGAACGACATCTAAATGTAGATTTTTTCAATTAATTCTTTCTAGCTTTAATGGGTTAAAAAGAATTTAATGGGTTAAAAAAGAATTTAATGGGTTAAAAAAGAATTTAATGGGTCAAAAAAGAATTTGCTTAAACATTGTTTTAAATTCGTTGTTATTTGTTTTATTTTCATTTTTTAACAATTTTATTTAGAATGTGTTTTCGCGTACTCCAGATTATACATTATTCGATCGGGAGATCTTACTTATTAAAAAGGAGGAGAGAAGGTGATAACATACTTCCAATATGAACTAATATTCGTAGTATATCATCACAGTCTATCTTCCTTTTAAATAAATAGGATCTCCCGATCACTGAAGATGCAATGGAAAAACTAATAATAAAAAAATTTAATAATAATAATAACAATAATAATAACAATAATAATAATAACAACAACAATAATAATAATAACAACAACAACCAGAACAACAACAATAATAATGACAACAACAACAACAATAATAATAATAATAATAATAATAATAACAACAACAATAATAATAACAATGATAATAATAACAATAATAATAATAATAATAACAACAACAATAATAATAATAATAACAACAACCACAACAACAATAATAATAACAACAACAACAACAACAACAATAACAATAATAATAATAATAATAATAACAATAATAATAATAATAATAATAATAATAATAATAATAATAATAATAATAATAATAAAATGTCGCTTTTGCGCCGTACTTAAAACTAAAATATACCTTAATCCGAAGGTAGTATATGTTCGGTCTAAAGCTGGTATAATGATATCGCGTGGGTTTCTGTTCGCACCGGACATCCACACAATGGAAATGTGTAACAGATTCCTATAAGGTTATTGGAAAAAAGCCGTAATAACCAGATATGTTCTGACACTACATTAACCAGATTACTTAGATAAATACTTTTATAGTTGCAACAAAAATGTACAATAATATTGCGAGGTGTACATTTGCACTGAACGGCCACAGAAAATTCCACAGCAGCAATACATATATATTGCTGCTGGGGACTTTTCACAGGTCCTGCTAGATTTTTAAAAAAATTTTATTAAGTGTTTATAATAGTCTTTTTATCACTTTCTGACCTGTGATCTTATAGCATATATTATTTGAACTCCTATTTATTAAATATAATATTTCTTTGGATAACTTCGGCTCCGTGCATGGCTAATGAATACTACTAGAGACGGGGGAGGGAACAACAAAAAAAAAACATGACCTCTATGCGTTTCATTACGTGCCTTGCTATAAAACTGACACCTTCATTTCCGTTTTCATCCTGTGACTTCAATTTCCGGTTCAGAATTTATCTCTGGCGTTTCATTCGCTAAATTGTCAAGACGCTATGCGCGCGCACTTCCGGAAGTCAACGATGAGTTGGCCATTCAGAGTACGCTGCATCAACTGAAAATGTTTAACCTTAAAACAGCAACGTAAAAGAGCGATGTCTAAACGGTTTCTTAGAAAAATGCGAATATAATTAGTATATAGAGGATAATATCTAACTATCTATATAAAATGTATATGTAAACGCATATATAGAAAACGTTTACTTGAAAAATAGATTATTTTCAAGATGAATGGCTAACTTGTCTGGATAGATGAAGCTCTACCCGATTAAGAGGAGCAATTTTAAGGAAAGATAGGGAAATATTAATTAAAGTTAGATTAGAAATTCATTACATCATCATCTCAATTAGGATGGGGTGATTACAACGAGTGAAAGCGAAGTGAAAGGGAAACCTCTTTAGGCCAAGGCATTTCAAAACTAAATGCTTCACATCACAAGAGCAGAAAAATCAGCATTATAATAGGTCAAGGGTAAAGAAGACATCATTGGTGTTAATATATTTAAGGTTAACCATGGGGGCGTTCAGGGAGAGGAGTAATGAAAAAGGTAGGGAGTGAGATCACATCTGTAATCTCAAAGGCGCAGTTAGAAGGGGTTGGGTACTAGGACTATTTAATAAGAAGGAATTATAGCTAGGGAAAATAAAAAATAGAAACATAGGAGGCAGAATACATGGGGTTTGTAATTGAGAGGGGGTAGGAACTATAATAATATTATAAAGATAAGAAAATAAATGTAAAACATCAAAAATTAATATACATTATTAAATAAGGAGAAAATAAATAAAAATCTTATTTATAAAAAACAATATGTCTGTCTGTCTGTTTGTCTCCATAATTTTAAACTCTATCTCCAGCGAAACTAAAAGTCGCAGGGTGGTGCTAGGAGCCTCAAATGTTTGGATTTTTTACGGACCGTTCTTTTACGTTAAGATAGATTTTAAGGGGTTAAAAATGGGTAAAAATTGATTTAAAAAATCGTTATACTTTTTTACATTCATCTTCTAATTTTCATCAGTTCATATGCATGTCACGTTGTTTATCATGAAACACTGTTTCGGGGATTTAAAAACAAAACAGTATATTACATCATGGCTCCCCAGTAGTGTTGATCAAACACCACCTCCCTTAATATTAAGAAGAAGACATGTTACAAATATTTGATCTAGATTCCTATTCTTATCTAACCTATTCACGTTATAAAAATGAATTTCTTACCTGTGGAATTCATCAGTTTCCAAATTCAAAATGGATATATTTTTTTAATTGACCAGTCTTGTATTCATAAGATAATGATTAATCCATTTAACTATTTATCATCCCACTATGATTAGTATTTTGTATATTTACATTCTTATTTATTGAAAATATATAATGGTTAAAAATATTTATACATATATACATTTGTTTTTATAAATACACGTTTCATACATTACTAATAAAGTTTTGGATTTCCTTTATTTATATATTCTGATTAATCTTAAACGATTCAAAAGCCTCAGGATAACGAACAAATGCTTTATTTAACTGTTTAAATATTTTTTTCCGTACCTTGTTTTATCATCCTTATTACTAAGCTAAAAACTGGTGGTATAAATTCTATTAATTTTAAAGTAACGCGAGCTATTCTCTCTCTCTCTCTCTCTCTCTCTCTCTCTCTCTCTCTCTATATATATATATATATATATATATATATATATATATATATATATATATATACATATATATATATATATAATATTTAGTAATGTGATTGGTAATTTAAAATTTAAAAATCAAATCATAATTAAATTAAAAATCCGTTTGATAAGAAGGAACAACAACAAAATCAATTATTTGTACGATCGTTTCGGAAAACAGTGTTTTTATTGTGGTAGACATCAAGTTACGGACAATAATTATTACATATAGTTTTTTAATAAACAAGGTTTCCACATCAGCAAATTGTGAAGGGTTTTTATTAAATTTAAAAGACACCATAAATAAACCTAGCATTAAAAGTAAGGCAGATGTATTTTAGTAAAATAATGTTTTTGCACTAGAGATTCCGTCCGCCGTCTTTTTGTCAACTGGTAGTTGGCATATGTCTCTAGAAAGACGTATGCCAACTACTATTACATTAAAATACACTCTGCTCTTTAGACTATTGTTCTAATCTCCTTTATATATATATATATATATATATATATATATATATATATATATATATATATATATATGTGTGTGTGTGTGTGTGTGTGTGTGTGTATATAGATATATATGTGTGTGTGTATGTGTACAGAGAGAGAGAGAAAGAGAGAGAGAAAGAGATTAAGATGATAACATTATATATTGTATATGTTAGACAGTATTTCTTTCAACAGTTTTCGATACATATTTAGAATTTACTCCCTTTATTAAAATATATAACATGACAAGACACAGAAATGCTTGGTCTTCAACTGATGAGATCTTACGAGCGAACCGCAAACATACCTGTTCAACTTTGTAGCCATGAGTCTGGTTTCATAGCACAAGATTTCGCTATGTGCATGTGCGAGCACGTAGTTACTTTTCGTAGATAATGTTTGCTTAATTAAAGTGCTAGCGACACGTAGCACACGCTTCACGAGAGATTCGTCTTGTCGGGTAAACACTCAGCTCCACCTCTGACAACGTAGACTTCATTTAATGAAGCTCTACGAACGGCCATATCGAATCAATCTGCCCGGAAGACGGGCGTTTATCTATCTGCCGGTTTCTGTCGACAGCTGTTTCCTCTGTGGGCGGATGCCCGGGCGCGGACGCACGTCACTAGCATTTGCAAACGAGATTTGAACCGGCTAAGCTAATAGCAAATCCAAGGTGCTTTAAATTTACCAGCGAAAACGTGTCGTCATCGAAAAGCTCATATCCCCCCATTAATGATTGCTTGCCTGCGCATGCGTCGTGGTTAGTAAATACGCAATTTCGACTGTACGTTGGCTTCGATGGATAGTAATCGACGTACCCGACGCTGTTTGGGTGTAAAACGTTTGTCAAATCTCATCAAGGGGGGTACACCATAATTTTACAAACTACACTGTATTATGTGGATTATTCGAACTACTGTTCTCATGTTGGGTGTTATGGTTATAACGTCTCGACCGATGTAACCTCCGACCTTCTTTTAAGTGTGTCTTGTCGAATGCGGGGTTTTTCGACAAGATTTGTTCTCTATAAAAGCTATTGAACAAACTTCGAAAAAATAATCCTTATTACAAAAGTCTTTCCAAAAGCATAAGCTCTTATATTTACATTGCAAAAAGTTAAAGAGTTAAGTAGAAAGGAGTAGTACCATTAAAACGAGCGAGCTTTTGTGCACCATACTTTTGTTTGTACATAGTCACATTTATTGTCAATGAACTTTTTTCTAAGGATGATGATGGTTGTGAATAGGTATTCGGGGCGCGCTTTACCGTGCGGGGGTGGTTCCAATAACAAAGCCTTTTTTCAATAGCAAAGCCGATTTTTTTACTCAAAAAGTTGAAGAGATATGAAGACGGGCGTGAGACCGTTAAAACGAGCGACCATTTGTGCCTGAGAATTAATTTTTAAGTAGTCACCATCATTCCTAATACATTTTTCCTAGCGAGAAACGAGTGCAATGCGTGGCGTCCGAAACGCGCGATATCATACGAGCGAGTTTCCCTAAGCAAAACATCCAATTTATAATCCAAAAAGTTGAAAGGCTACGAAGACTTGTCTAGAAAAGATCACCGATAATTTTACCGAATAAACTGTGTATCATCTGTATGATTCGGACTACTGTTCTTATTTTGAGTGTTATTCTCATAACGGTTCGGCTTTATTACTAGCGTCCCCATTTTCGTCGTTGCGTAAAACTTCGACGGAAAAGCAAGCCAAGGTGCTAGCAAGGCTTCAGGAGTTGCTGGAAACGTGTTGGAAAACTTCATTATCCGCCTATCGGGTCTCCAAAGCGAGATTATATCATGGTTTACTCCGGTAGTTTTTATCTTTTCCAAGGAATCTACAAGTAAATGGAGTTATTCGGGATTTATTCATGGGCATCAGCATAAACGTACACACATTCGTTCCAAAATGTTTAATTATGAATTTACTATAAAAATAAATTTTATTATAAATATGATTTCTTTTAATTGGCAAAATGTTATTACAAAAACAAAATATTTGTCAGTCTGCAAATATATATGTCTAATACCTCCTTTCTTCGGAAATTTCTACATTCGAATTAAAATTATTTTTAAAAAAAATTATTCATAATTTCAGAGATAGAATAGACGGATAATGTTTACATGTTTTGTGATTGAAAAAAATTTATTTTAAGTCGATATCTAAGTTAGATCGGATTACGAGCCGGTATGAGTATTCTTATGGGAGTTTTTTTTTTTATTTGAGGGTTTCTTTCAGGTTATGTCTTGTTCTGAGGAAGATCCTAGTAATTTCTATTATTTGTTCTTGGTTGCTTGTTTGTGAGCGAAACGGTCGTTCAATTAGACTAATTTTGGGAAATGTGAGTAACACAAATTATGAAGTAATTTTTTGGGGTGGGGATAACTTACTTATATATGATATATTTGTAAAAAGTTAAATTTTATCGAGTTTTATCTGAAAATAGTTTCCGTTTGAAAAAGAGATAATATTCTCGGAATATTAAAGAATCCCACCATTCACGTTATTTCTAACAGTAAGTTAATATCTACTGATTTGCATTTGTAATTGTTTTGACAAAGAATAAGTATAATACCTCCTTTGGTTTATGATTTCTGTCACATTAATTCAGCGCCCAATTTCCTGCATTGCTATAATCTTCTTATACATCTCTCTCTTTCTCTCTCTCTCTCTCTCTCTCTCTCTATATATATATATATATATATATATATATATATATATATATATGAAATTATAGTAATTCAATGAAATTAAAAAAAACTTTATTATATCAAAGATTTTTATTATTCTAAGTAAGACAAAGAATAGTTTTAAAATATTATCTCCTTATCCTATAGGGTTTCGATGTCTCCCATCTTTTCAGGAGAAAAAATATTAGCAAACAGTTATAATGGTATTCACCCTATTTGCTAAAGTATGTGACTTGTCGCAACGTCAAAATTTGTAATTTTTAAACTCGTAAATATGCTGTTAAAATTTGTTACTTCGACATCTAATTCCAAACTGCCCGAGTCTAAAAAATCAGCCTTTTTATTAAAAATCGGTACCATTTTAATTTCATATCAGGTGATGAGATCGGAAGCACATACAAAGAAGCTTAAGTTATTTTTTCCTCTTGTTTTCCGAAAGAACACTACAGGCTGTATAAAAAGGTTTGTATCAATTTTTTTAAAATCCTTTCCCTACCATTGTCTTTCTTTCTTCTTTTCTGCTGCCGCTGACACAGCCAAGCTGGAGTGACCTCTCAAGGTGAAGGTCTTGACCGATTTTAAGAAGAGCTAGGTTTGCTTATTTACTAACATATATACATATATATATATATATATATATATATGTTATTGATCCCCTCTCGTCGATTTCCGTCACAACAATAAGGTGTTAAAAAAATATACCGTTTTGGAATATCGGACTCGGTATCGGAGTCGAAAAAAATGTAAACTATTTTTCAATGCCAAACCGATTCCTTAAATTATCTTCTTTTTATTTAGTTTTGGTTTAAAACATATATTCCACTTCTTGTAGTAATAATTAAATGATAAATATTTATTGATTAAACCTTCCAGTAAGATTAGAATCTGTAGATCACCCCGTCACAAGTGTGTTTTAGTTAAATGTTTAGAGATTTAAAAAGAACCGGTATCGGAATCGGTAATTGCATCGGAATCGGGAATTTAGTACGGAATCGGTATCGGAATCAAAATTCTATCGGAATCGGGGAAAACATTGGAATCGTCCCATCACTATCGGAAACGCACATAGATTATTTGAAGGCTTGGTGTAGAACCAACCACTAATCATTGGCGAAGCAACGGCTGCCACAATACAAAGCACAGAGCACACACACACACACACACACACACATATATATATACATATATATATATATATATAGAGAGAGAGAGAAAGAGAGAAAGAGAGGGAGAGAAACTTGGAATTATATATTTATATTATAGAAAAATGCGAGCATAAAAAGTAATATGGTTAAGCTAAAACATGGAAAAGTAAAGGACTAGATGTTAACATTAGAAAAGAAAAGGACAAGATATTCTAGTAAAATATATAATAAAATTATAACTGAAAATATTGTAGCATTAAGAATTGATCATATAAGGTTATAAATTCTATTTTAAAAATCTTAATGTTGCAATAGTTAAGTTACAAATTTATCATATTTTTTACTTGAATATCTTGTCATTTTCTTTTCCAGTTTTAACAGCTAGTCCTTTACCTTTCTATGTTTAAGCTTAACCATATTACTTTTTATGCTGATATTTTTCTATTGAATTCCATGTTTTTTCCAAGCTTCTAATAAATCCACTTGATTTTTGTTTAGTTGCAGTCTTATATTTTGCCCTTATAAACACATAGGTAATAACAATGCACGGCACTCGTCTGCTTTCAATAAAATCTCCCTAATCATCTCCCTTCCATGTGTTCATTAGTGAATTAGTTGCAACAGTGGTTGCTATGAAAACTAGTCATAAAAAGCGTCGCTCATCTCCTTACATATATTTACGATTCTGAACACCAAAAAATTTATCATAACTTTTGTTTTACTGAACGAAAATTGAAATTCTTTTTTACAATGTAGCTGGGAAGATCATAATTGTTAGAAATTTGGTCGAAAAATGACTGAGCGGTAAAGCTTTAAAGCCGTTCTAAGTGATTAAAACCGCCTTTTACCTTATATTCAAACACCACCGTGTTTGAATGATATATATGTGTGTGTGTGTGTGTGTGTGTGTGTGTGTGTGTGTGTGTGTGTGTGGAAAGGGAGAGAGAGGGGGGGAGATAGAGAGGGGGTAGATAGATCAAGTAGTCATCTAGTTAAGTATGATATATCAAAGCAAGAGATCCCAAAGAAGTAAACCATCCTCCTTCCAAAACTCTCCTTTGATATTTGTTCAGGTGTGCGCATCAGTTTCGGGCCTTAACGAGTGCGTATAGTCGCCATTTTGTTTATATCCAACGAATGGCGTCGCAGTGTAAATACATTCAGATGGGCGAAGCATTTGCTTTATGTCAGTAATATAAATATTAATGAGTCACTTTGCAAACTATGAGAGCTAATAAATAGAAAATGTGAAACGGTCTACCGCCTGGGGGTCATATATACTTTGCCAAACGATGTATATATATATATATATATATATATATATATATATATATATATATATATGAATTAAGACAGAAGTGAAAGCGGCAATAATATATTATATATGTATGTGTGTGTGTGATTACTTAATTTAATCGCATAAATTAATATACTTTTAATTTTATCACATCTATAAATATAAAAGCGAAAATGTATGTGTGTATGTATGTATGTATGTATGTATGTATGTATGTACGTATGTATGTGCGTTCGCTTTTTCTGTGTGTCAACAAAAGACTTCTTTCAGGGAAGCGGTCGCTCGCTTAACAACTTTTTAAAACTTTTTATATCACATACAAATCGTAATATCTCACAGGTAACAACGAAGCTCGCCTGTCTATTTGGTTTGCTCGATTTCGGGAAGATAAATATTCAATATTTGTCGCTCGCCGCATGTGGGCTAGTCTTTTTCCTATAACATTTTCGGGGGGGGACGTTCAGCAGTAAATGAATACCATCCCGCACTAAAAACTTGACCTCATTTAAAACGGGCACCTGCTAAATCCAACTAATTAAATAAATTCAAACGTGTTCAAATAAATAATAAATTCAAACGTGTTTCCGTTAGCATCCCGCGGTGGGGCAATGGTTAACATCGCACTTTTTTTTTCACACTTTAATTTACAACTTTTCCTCAACGGTTCGGGTTCGATCCTCATACTTACTTTTTTTTTAACCTCCCCCAAACACCCGAGCATAATATAATTTTCTGCGTAAATCTTTCAGTATTTATTTCAACAGTGCTCTATACATAAAGAGTCCCTTCTATCCCCCAAATTTTGCTTGTATTCCATTATTCAATAAATGATCCATTCTATATCTACCAATATATAGGTTGGTGACTTCATTTCATACTATTGTTGTCCTATTGTATAAGCTCCAATAATAATTGTTGAGCTTGGCATTATCCGGATAAGTCTCCTCTTGTGGATTTGAACTCTCTCTTTTCCTCTTACGCATTAAGCTATATATATATATATATATAGCAAGGCTAGAATCCGTCTCTCTCTCTCTCTCTCTCTCTCTCTCTCTCTCTCTCTCTCTCTCTTTATATATATATATATATGTGTGTGTGTGTGTGTGTGTGTGTGTGTGTGTGTGTGTGTGTGTGTGCACATATATCAGTTTAATTTTATTTCTGGATCGATCCGAAAAGGTTCATCAAAGCCAGGGAGAGGAGGCTGCATGCACGCATCGAAGGGTAGAAGATTAGCATATCTGTTTAGTAAATGCGTTGGCTGTGGGCGAAGATTTTTTGCACAAAAGGATGAGAAAAAAAATACGCAATAAATTTTAGTTGAAACAGAAAAAAAATCGTAAATCTTTTAGCTACACGAGTTATATATATATATAT
>NC_136492.1:8626302-8708802 GCF_053919585.1 Euprymna scolopes | reverse complement strand
GGAGTTAGAACAAAAATATTGATTTGCATATAATTCTGGCACGGGAGATATATATATATATATATATATATATATATATATATATATATATATATATATATATATATATATAATATATATATATATATTATACATATATATTATATATGCATATATATTATATATATATTATATATATATTATATATATTATATATATATTATATATTATATATATATATTATATATATATATATGTGTGTGTGTGTGTGTGTGTGTGTGTGTGTGTGTGTGTGTGAACAACTATAAAAACACTTGTAAAATTATTGTAATTTCTTTATAATTTTAAAATTAGATTTTTAAGCGAACAGGCGTTTTATTGCAAAGGGGATAATCATATCTAAATTGTACAAATGTTGAAATAAATGAATTTCTACAGTTAAAATAAATATTGAAAGTCATTTTCCCTTTTTATTTTGCAGCTAAAATAATTCTTAATTTTATCTGTTAAACATATTATCAATAAAATCTGATATTTCAGGTGACTGTAGAAGACCGTAAGTATATTAAAAGACCAGAGGTGTAAAATAGGGCCCAACGGTACATTTTATCTCAACCCAACAAATAGAACTGCCATAAAAATGTAGAAAAGAAGTAGAGAGATGAAACCAACAAAAGATATCCTCACCAATAACTTCAACATCATATGTTCATGATTATGTTTCTTTCCATTCCTACTCTTCTATTTCAACTGATCAGGAAAAGCATTATAAACAATCAGATCGTCTTTCGAAAGGACCTTTTAACTTAACAAAAATTCCAGAGTATTCTCTTGAATTAATCAGGGGTGTATATCATCTAATTTTGGAGCCAGCCTTGGCAATTCTTTGCTCTTTGATTTGAGAGCGACACGCCTTCTTATATCTAATACAGATATAAAAGAATATATTGATAAATGCGAAACTGGTAAAGCAAAAGCTAAAATAACAAGAAATGTCTATGAAAATCGAAATGAAAATGTTGACAATCTTCTTTGTATTGGAGTAGAGGGGAGGACGGACAGACTAACACATAACTCTACCAGGAATCAGTGGAGAAAATAAAAATTAAACTCTGAAAAAAGCCAAAAGGCATAAACCCTACTTGTCTGGCTTGGCCTTTTAGTCAAGATCAAAGTGTAGTATCTGTTCCGGCAGATGCTGCAAGCTATGACTAGCTATGACTAGCAAAGACCAGATGTGGGGGCAACCCCACATGCCTGACCTTTAACCAGCTCCCATTTCCCACCTCTCGGGAGCTGGTCCCCTTTTTCCCTTCCCCCTCCCTTCACTCCTCACATTAAAAATCGGCCTTGTGCCTAATTTGCTCGGTGAGGGAGCAAATAAATACCATCTGTTCTTCAGATGCTGCACTTCCATTTCTTGTTCTCTTTCGGTGGAGGAGAAATCCTTCACGACTGAGACAATTTTTATTTTTGTACCTTTTCTCCACGTTAAAAAACGACCCTGGTGTCTAACTCTGTCCCGTGGGGAGGCATAGTAAATAGGTACAAGGTTCTTTCCGATGTTCCTGCAGCTGGTATTGTTCTTACGAATAAAGTCCCTAATGTTTTACACACATTTCAAATTAATGCTATCCTTGTTGACAATACATGTGAAGGTGGACTTGTTACACTTTTAGAAAAAAAAATTGAAAGAAATATTAAAACTACTCGTTGCTACTTATGTTAGAGAATGGTTCGAGAGAGAGAGAGAGGGAGGTGGTAAATTATATAAGAAATATTAAAACTACTTGTTGCTAAATTAAAGTCAGGATCAGCTGATCGGATTGCATATGAGTCACGTGATCATGTTAGCTGAATCTAGGAGATTTGGTTTGGAGTTAGAAAGCGACGGACACAACGGCTTATGAACAT
Source organism: Euprymna scolopes (assembly GCF_053919585.1). Taxonomy (NCBI): domain Eukaryota; kingdom Metazoa; phylum Mollusca; class Cephalopoda; order Sepiida; family Sepiolidae; genus Euprymna; species Euprymna scolopes. The sequence continues at coordinate 8,706,909 of NC_136492.1, read as the reverse complement.
ATCATTTAATAGACTGACCACTAGACGATCACAAACGATCCCCTTTATGATACAACACACAAGAAATACAATTTTTGGTACCGTGACCAGGATACAAAATTAACTTCTATTCCAAACTATATAAACAGCTAGATGGCACCAAAAAATCCCTACTACATTCAGTGATCCACTTGATAAATTGTGTGCAAATGATTGCCATAATTTACCCCTTATATCTTTTTAAACTGTTGAGAATCTTCTGCAGTTCAATTTTGTAATTGAATATATGGACAACCTTAGTTGTGACCGAAGACATTTTAATAAATATACAGTTGGTATTTCTAAAAGTAAGGTAAAACCTAGATTTGCATCGTGAAGAATTTTTCCATTAAACCAGGCAAGCTGGTTTACTTTAGCCATCAGGCTTATGTGTTTATGGACTCGTGGGGCATACACACATAATCATTCAACCAAACTATATATAGTTTGATTAATTTTGTGTTAATATTTATGTCATTTGCTGGGTTAACAATAAAAAGTAACAACTTTCACTATCAACCAATTTTTATTTATAAAATGATTGACAGAATTAGAAAACAACTTATTTCTTTATTTTCAATGGTGAAATGTAACGAGCCTAAAGTGAGAGAAGAAGGTATATTGTGCCAATTTATTGACACATTCTAAAGATTCGATCTAATTTCAAATATATTAAGACAGTACAGGTTGTATTTAAAAATTAAATTCAAATTATTTTTATTATATTTTTTCAGAAAAAGAAAAGCCAACAAAGAAAAGACTGAAAAAAATTCTAGTGATCAACTTTAAAACTTTAGACTGGACAAATTCGATTGATTTGTCAGAAAATGGAGTTTGTGAGCCGCCATTAACAGTGTACATTTCTGACAAACAATCACAAAATTCATTACTATGTCAATATATTTAAACTGTTACCGATTAAATAATAGCATTTTAAAGGCGACAATAGTAAGGTGAGGTTGGGTGGAGGATTCATTTTTACAATTGAAGTTTGTTTTAGTTTACTTATGATATTACCATGAATAAAAAAATACATAAACAACTCTAATAAAATCTTTGTAAAAGCAGATAAAACCAGAAACTTTTATAAAATAGATAAGCAAGAATATAACAAACTAATCACAGAAAACATTACAAAAAAAACTACAAAAAACTAGACACAAACGAATGCGACTACATAGATATAATAAATACTGAAAGTAAACAAATTACCGATAAACTAAAAATCAGCGATAAAGTTGGCAAATTGAAACCTTCTGCTTAAAGACCACAAATGGGACTTTAATAATAATCCCAACACCCGCCTGATAAACCCAACTAAACCAGAAATAGGTAGAATTAGCAAAACTATACTTTCTAGAGTAAACAAACAAATCAAGCAGGACCTAGAACTAAACCAGTGGGCAAATACTACCGAAGAAATCACCTGGTTTAAAAATATAGAAAACAAAGATAAATGTACGTTCATACAGTTTGACATCATAGACTTTTATCCCTCGATATCCGAAGAACTTTTTAACATTGCCCTAGAATTTGCCGAGGCATACACTGATATATCCTCAGAAGAAATCAACATAATTAAAAAATGTAGAAAATCAGTTCTAATAAATAACAAGAACCACTGGATAAAAACTAAAATGAAAAATTCATTCGATTTGGCGATGGGTGCCAGAGACTCTGCAGAGGCATCAGATCTTGTGGGATTATTCATTCTATATACCCTCACAAGCATATTCGATACTACGGATATCGGCCTATATAGAGATGACGGACTAGCTATAATAAAAAAAACTCTAACAAAGTCAAGGGAGAAAACTTTAAGAAAAGCATACACAAAGAAATGAAAAAATTAGGCCTAAAAGCGGACGTATCAGCTAACATAAAAATAACAAACTTCCTGGACGTCACGTTAAACTTAGATAAAAACACATATGAACCATACTTAAAAGACTACGCTACTCCAATTTACGTAAACCCTAAGTCCAACCACCCACCATCAATGATAAAACATATTCCTAACTCGATCGTAAGTAGACTCAGTAATAACTTAAGCGATGAAAATGCATTTAACAGGTCATCCAATATTTACGAAACAGCCCTTAAAAATAGTGGATACAAAAATATCGATATCAAATATAAGCAACAAAACACCAACAACTATAATAAAATTAAAAATAGAAGAAAAAGAACTATAATTTGGTATACGGCCCCATACAATCAAATGTTAAAAACTAAACTTGGCAAGAAATTTCTAGATCTTATTGAAAAACACTTTCCCGCAACCAACCCCTTACACAAAATTTTCAATAAAAATACCTTGAAGTTATCTTACAGTTGTTGCGAAAATTTAGAGATGATAATTAAGGCACATAATAACAAAATACTAAATGAAAACAATGTAAACAACAACAAAATAAACAATAAAAAAGTAGACACCGTGACAGAAATAAAACCAACATTAGCAGAAATAATAATAATAATAATAATAATAATAATAATAATAATAATAATAATAATAATAATAACAACAACAAACCAACCCCGGACAAGAACAACCATAACATAAATAAAAATACTAATAACGAACAAGATAAATGCAATTGTAGACACCGCACACTTTGCCCAGTCCAAAATAAATGTCTAACAAAAAGCATAGTTTATCAAGCAACAATATTAGCGAGAGAAAACCGGAATAACAAGAAATATTACATAGGCATGACTTCCTTAGATTTCAAAACCCGATACTATGACCACAAAAGCACATTCAAAAATAAAAAACACCGTATAAAAACAACACTAGCGAATAAATACTGGGAACTCAAAGAAAGCGGACATTCGCCGGTAGTCAAATGGAAAATAATGAGACAAGCTACCACATGCAGACATTTAGACGACCCATGTAAATTATGCCTCCATGAAAAATGTTCTATCCTGTACTTACAAGAACCTCAAAATCTATTAAACTGTAGGCGGGAAATAGCAAACAACTGTGTTCACAAAATCAAACTTACTCTAGGATAGCGATACAAAATAGCTTTAAAACTAACAATAACAATAGAAAACAAACAAATAAATAAATTAAATAAACATTAATATACATAAACGATCACACGCATATATGTATATATATATATGTATATATATGTTCATGTATGTGTGTACACACAGGTATATTTATATGTATATAAAAAAAGAAGAACGTCTACCTAAAACCACTAACCTAGTTCTAAAACAGATCCTTTGTTTGATAAAATGCATGCCCATTGGCTGATAGGAAGGGGCACGGTGGATACTAGAAAGCTGATTGGCCAACTAGAAATCCTCAACATATATAAAAACAAGAGGCGACCACAGAATTCGCGCATAACCCTGACGAATCCTATAGTTGGATGAAACGCAGAATATTCAGTGTAGCTTAATCGCCATATATATTTTATAAATTACTAACTAGCTCTACCTACGTATTGAGCACTTTTGAAGTAAATACTTAAAGTTTACGCCTAAATCTATATTTTCGTATATTAAATGTATTTATATATGTATATATATATATATATATATATATATATATATATTATTGCAGTGTAGCTTAGTTTTCTAGAAGTACATCAACTGAAACAACATGTGTCTACCAAAAAGTGCTCAATGAGTTTAAAGAGCAGGTATATTTAATTTATTCATACAAACATTGATAGCTACATATATGCATACATTTGCCTGTAATCGCCTGTTATTGGGGACACTACGGCTTCAGGCCAAGAATTTCCCTCAAAAACTCAACTCAAGATGCAAAATCATTTTCTTATGTGACTTAAAAAAAAATAGAAGCTTGCCTTAGAATAGGGGGTTTGTCTGTTTTGTGAGGTTGGTTTCCTCTCCTCCCCCAGACCAACCCCCTTACCCCAATTCTAAGAAAATATTTGATTTTGTTAAGGGATATAAGAAAATGATTTTGTATCTTGAGTTGGAGTTTTTGAGGGGAATTCTTGGTCTGAAGACGTAGTCTCCCCAATAACGGGTGATTACAGGAACATGTATGCACATATGTTACCACCAGTGTGTGTATCAATAAATTATATATATATATATATATATATATATATATATATATATATATGTGTGTGTGTATGTTTATATATATTATATATATATATATATATATATATATATATATATATATATATATATATATATATAATATATAACATCTAAGAGAGTAAACGACCAAGTTCTCTCCAATTCTCTCTCCTCTGATCTTGAGCACGTAGTACAATGGGGAAAGGGGTGGCTGGTTACTTTTAATGCATCTAAAACCAAGCTTCTCTCTTTACATCATCAACATTCTGATCCACATCTGGAATCAATTGAAATGAATGGCTCTCGTCTTGGGGAGGCCTCGAGTTTTGACAAGCTTCTTGGCTTGACCATTACTCCTGATCTTAAATGGAACACGTACATAAAATCTGTTGCCAAGGCCGCTGGAAAATTGGTGGGATCTTTCTATCGATCCGGTAAATATCTCACTGCTGATGCTATTCTCTATCTATATAAGAGCCAGGTACGTCCAAGGATGGAATACTGTTGCCACATCTGGGCAGGAGCTGCTAGAAAGGACTTGTCCTGCCTTGATAGAGTTCAAAATAGACTTTGTAGCCTCGTAGGAGATGTCCTTTTCTCCTCCTTGCAACCTCTATCTCACAGAAGAGATGTTGCGAGTTTGTCTCTGATGTATCGTTATTTTCATGGAAAGTGTTCGACTGAGCTTCAATCTATAGTCCCCCCTCGCCAAACTTTCACAAGAAACACTCGTCTAGCTGAAAACACTATCAATAATTCCCCCCACTCTTTATCTGTGGCTAAATCTAAACGTAGATTCCATGAACAAAGCTTCTTTCTTAGAACTGCACGCCTGTGGAATTGTCTTCCGTCTTCCTGCTTTCCGGCTGACTACAATATGGTTGTGTTAAAGTCTAACGTAAATAAGTTCTTTATGAGCCGTTCCATATAAGTTATCAAATTTACCAAATTTTTATTACTATTTGTCCAATCTCTACTGTACACTCTTTAACCCCTATTCTTGAGTGGCCTCTTGGCCTTGATAATGTGGTGATGCCTATGTAAAAAAAAAATATATATATATATAACTACTTCATTTACTCACATAAAATTAATATACGAAAGTATAGATTCATGCGTAAACTTTAAGTATTACTTCAAAAGTGCTCAATACGTAGGTAGAGCTAGTTAGTAATTTATAAAATATATATGGCGATTAAGCTACACTGAATATTCCGCGTTTCATCCACTCTAGGATTCGTCAGGCTTATGCGCATAAACCTGACGAATCCTAGAGTGGATGAAACGCCGAATATTCATTGTAGCGTAATCGCCATATATATTTTATAAATTACTGTATATATATATATATATATATATATATATATATATATATATATATATATATATATTCATGGGTGTGGAAGTTGAATTATTCAAAATAGAAGTAGTCTAATCGTGCGCAATCAATTAAACACATGCATACATAGTTGCCTGTTTGACATAATTGGATCAACTATCACCTATAAAACACATATCAAATAGCATCAATGTGTAGCCTTAGGTAAAACCGTTTAACAGACTTCATTCGTTGGTTAAAAATCATCCAGCAGAATCTGTTTCCCAGAAACAACTTTCAGAACTAGAAAAAAATATGTACACCAAAGGAACATTCTTCTATGACAATAAAAAAAATATGCAGATGTCAAAAAGAAAGTCTTGCAATTTCAATAAACGGTGTAAATATGGCGAAGCGTTTCTTCTTGCCTTAAGTTACGATGCATTTGATAATAAAACGATATTTCATTATTATTATTTTTTTTTAACGAAAAATGTATTAGCGAAAGATTTCGCGAGGAATACAGAAGACAATGTACATGGAGACGATCAATAAAGATAAAATCTAAACTAAAACATAAATAAAAATTGTCATCTTTTTATGAATTTGAATATGTTGCAGAGAAATAACATTTTTGTTTCATAATAAACCAATAAAAATTCACGTAGCTGTAAAACCATAAAATGACTGCAAGAAATAACTCCTCCCCCTCTAAAAAAAATGTATTTAAAAAGATTGAGCATTTACATCTATTTAACTTGCGCGATTTGCGATGGTACTATTTTTTATACAAAAATTAAATTAATCAATATTTGTTTTCTTATAATATATCTTGTGAAACCAGACCAGAGCGTCTGCAGATATATTCTTGACTTAAATGCATTTAACATCAATAGTATACATGTTTTTCCTTTCACTTTGTAAAACTCAACCATGCTCCGCTAATCACAGAAAAATACCAACATTATACTCCAATAAACAATCAAACTAACGACCATGAATTCAAATAAAAATATATTGCAAAGGATGAACTTGTCAGACCTAGCATTGTACTATCAATCATTTTAAATAAGATTATACGGAGCAAATTGTAGCGTTGAGCTTACCACGGAAAAAACAACCAGTAGACGTACGGACGTCCTAACGCTCAATCAAAGGTATATATCATTTTGCTATTTCTACTTTTGTTATGCTTTGAACAAACGAGATACAATCGTAGAAGGTCAAACTGCTTCAAAAATAGCCAAAATTACGGAATTTAGCTTTAAAAGGGCTAATCCGCAACACTGGATATGAAAGTAGCCTTCATTTGATGTAGCCTCATTTTCGAATATCATTATAACAATATAGTAGTAAATACACACACACACACACACACACACACACCGACACACACACACACACACACACACACATATATATATATAGTAAGTTATAAAAAGCTACACAGAATATTTCGCGTTTCATTTTCGCAAGAATTCTTCCGTGCATAAGCCTGACGAATTTTCACGAGAATGAAACGCAAAATATTCTGTGTAGCTTAATTGCCATATATATTTTTATACCTATTTTTATAACTTTCTACCTTGCTCTACCTATGTGTTGAGCACTCTTGAAGCAAATATTGAAAATTTACGCATAAAATTGTATTTTCGTATATTAATCTATGTGATTAAATGAAGTAGTCATATATATATATATATATATATATATATATATATATATATACTGGCAAAAGTACCCGTCGTTGACTGGGTTCAAAAACAGCCTACAGAAAATGGACTCTGATTTATGAAAGTATGATAGGTTATGGAAAGGAAGGGTTGTAAAGAAATAGCTTCGAATTTGGGGGTATCATATCCAAAGCAAAATATGATGAAAGTAAAAATAGATAAACCCCATAATTTATTATACCATACCTGTTCACACTGAAGCACTTATCACAAAATTCTGTGGATCTATATTAAAAAACCTTGTTAAACTTTGTGACATATTTCCATTCTATGGAGGTCAGGCGCAAACGAACACCCCATAATGTTATTATATCATATTTCTTCAAACTGAAGCATAATTATCAAAGTATACTTACGCGGATAGATATGAAAAGTCTTTATTAAAGTTTGTGCCTATTTCCATTCTATGGAGGCCATAGATTTATTGTAGTGACTTGTGGTCATTTTGTAGACGTAAATTGAATAGTGTATATATATATATATATATATATATATATATATATATATATATATATATATATAAGTTTATAAGTTAAGTTTTCATTATAAACGAGGCGTATTGAACCTTAGACTTAAAGAGTTACTTGTTTGGATCCCGTCTACCAAAGGATTGTGAGAGGTTGAGCACCGAGATATCTGTTTAAATTAAATTTACACATCCGAATGTTATGACAATCAGGGATGCATGAAAATGGGAGGGGAATTGCCAAGTCTTGCAATCCAAGTAAGCGCTAATAGAAGAGAAAGCATTCCGGAACGTAAAAAAGAACTTCTGGAACGCCCCATGGAAGTCCTCTTCTGTAAGTGTTTCAATGACTCTCGCCACAACCTCTTTCAGCTTCTCAATTGTCTCAGAACGACAGGTTTTCCTTGAACTGAGGGAATAACCAAACAACCAAAAGTCACCGGAAGCAAGTTCTGGACTATAAGAGGATGAGAAACTGTTTTGATGTGTACCTTAGTCAAATAGTCTGTAACAACGATGGAGTTGTAGACCGGTGCATTCGCGCAAAACTTCCCCATCTTAACCCTAACCCTAACCCTTACCCTATCTCGTGAATAATTGTGTTTATGGTTCTCTCGCTAACATCTAGCAGTGCACTTATTGTTTTTATAGACATACGTCGGTCCTTAGCCATGAAATTCTATATTTGGCCAATCAACTCTGGGGTCCTTCTAAACTTCTCATCATCCCTCACAGACCACCTGCATTCCTTGAGTCTCGTATTAAACTCGGAATTGATGCTCGATTCATACAAGATAGTCCAGAACCGGTTTGAAGAGTTTAGTTCATTTCCGTCACATTTTTTCCATTTTGCATATCATTCTTTTAAAGTGTCTTCACATCCAGATTGCATTTTTTAAATACACCAGCTATTACAATAAGGCTTTAGTAGGGTGTATTCCGATTCCTGGTATAGCTCTTCATCTGAAGCTTAAATCATAAACATTGGTCAGTCATGTCATAAGATTATTGCAATAACATACTGAATTTTAAAGTCTGCAGCAATTTTAAACTAGCGGCACCTGTGGAAATTCCACAGCAGACTGATTCATATGTAATATATTTATCTTGGTATTCTGTAGATTTTCAGCATAAATGGAGACACTATGATAATATTGTAGCGTTTTTTTGTAAAAACGGCTAAATTATTTATCTAAGCTAGCAGGGACGCACACCGTAGCCCGGTCTTAAAGTTGGCTTAAATATGATATTTTAATTCCTGCAGATTTTATATATATTATTATAGATTCAATGTTATATCGAGTTTTATATATTACAAAGTTGCGATTTCAAAAAGAAAGAAATATATCCATATGCCTTGGGTGCACCAGCTTAGATCGAAACCGAAACCAAAACTTGTATATATATATATATATATATATATATATATATATATATATATATATATAACTACTTCATTTACTCACATAAAATTAATACACGAATGCATAAACTTTAAGTATTTACTTCAAAAGTGCTCAATACGTAGGTAGACCTAGTTGGTAATTTATAAAATATATATCGCGATTAAGCTACACTGAATATTCTGCGTTTCATTCATTCTAGGACTCTTCAGGTTTATGCGCCTATATATATAGTAATTTATAGAATATATATGGCGATTAAGCTACACTGAATATTCTGCGTTTCATCCACTATAAGCCTGACGAATCCTATAGTGGATGAAACGCAGAATATTCAGTGTAGCTTAATCGCCATATATATTTTATAAATTAATATATATATGTATATATATATATATATATATATATATATATATATATATATATATATATATATATTAAATTGAATTAAAAGTCGGTCAATTTAGCTCTTATGCGTAGATCATCGTATAACGATTTGATCACTGTCTGTCTGACGTAATGAACATTTAAATTAAAATGTTTAAAATTCAACGCTATTTCACACGGTTAATGGTAGCCGAATGGATACGGCCTCCGCTAATCGAGCCAGAGATGTCTCGTGTCGCGGGGTTCGAATCGTTCGACTGGTAGTAATCGTGACACCCTGCACTGAAGAATCCCGAAAGGATGAAACACTAGTGTCTGTAGGTATTTAATTATTATAGTAAAAAAATAATTATATATATATATAATTATATATATATATATATATAACTTGAGTTCCTTCGGCTATAAACGAAACCGAAACAAAAATTTATAGAGAATTCTTGGTAAAATTACAAGAAATGGAAGTCCATAGCAATTAAATGACAGTCATTCGGATGTAAGTGTGAGGCACAACATAAATAATACAAAAAATCTGGAAATTTATTGAAGTAATCTCGTACTGGGTAACATTTGACGCCGATGTTCATTTTGTTTATACTGAAATATTCTTATCTGTATATTATTCTTTACTTTATTAACTGTGACTCTTAATAAAATACACATGTACAGGCATTTTATTTACAACAAGCATAAAGTAGACGAAAGCTCTTACGCTTAAAATAACTAATTCGTTTAAAAATAAATCGATATCGTTAGTGGGACATTTTGGAATTTTTGGGAATTACTGCATACCAAGGCCCAAAAGTTCCTCCTGGATAAAGGTTAATGAACGTAGGGTGGTAGTATAGTAAACATTTGGACTTGTTTACGTGGTTCTTTTTTTTCTTTCTTTTTTTCTTTCTTTTTTTCTTTCTTTTTTTCTTGGGAATTACTGCATACCAAGGCCCAAAATTTCCTCCTGGATAAAGGTTAATGAACGTAGGGTGGTAGTATAGTAAACATTTGGACTTGTTTACGTGGTTCTTTTTTTTCTTTCTTTTTTTCTTTCTTTTTTTCTTTCTTTTTTTCTTGGGAATTACTGCATACCAAGGCCCAAAATTTCCTCCTGGATAAAGGTTAATGAACGTAGGGTGGTAGTATAGTAAACATTTGGACTTGTTTACGTGGTTCTTTTTTTTCTTTCTTTTTTTCTTTCTTTTTTTTTTCTTTTTTTCTTGGGAATTACTGCATACCAAGGCCCAAAATTTCCTCCTGGATAAGGGTTAATGAATGTAGGGTGGTAGTATAGTAAACATTTGGACTTGTTTACGTGGTTCTTTTTTTCTTTCTTTTTTTTCTTTCTTTTTTTCTTGGTAATTACTGCATACCAAGACCCAAAATTTCCTCCTGGGTAAGGGTTAATGAACGTAGGGTGGTAGTATAGTAAACATTTGGACTTGTTTACGTGGTTCTTTTTTTCTTTCTTTTTTTTCTTTCTTTTTTTCTTGGTAATTACTGCATACCAAGGCCCAAAATTTCCTCCTGGATAAGGGTTAATGAACGTAAGGTGGTAGTATAGTAAACATTTGGACTTGTTTACGTGGTTCTTTTTTTCTTTCTTTTTTTTCTTTCTTTTTTTCTTGGTAATTAGCGCATACCAAGACCCAAAATTTCCTCCTGGGTAAGGGTTAATGAACGTAGGGTGGTAGTATAGTAAACATTTGGACTTGTTTACGTGGTTCTTTTTTTCTTTCTTTTTTTTCTTTCTTTTTTTCTTGGTAATTACTGCATACCAAGGCCCAAAATTTCCTCCTGGATAAGGGTTAATGAACGTAGGGTGGTAGTATAGTAAACATTTGGACTTGTTTACGTGGTTCTTTTTTTCTTTCTTTTTTTCTTTCTTTTTTTCCTGGTAATTACTGCATACCAAGACCCAAAATTTCCTCCTGGGTAAGGGTTAATGAACGTAGGGTGGTAGTATAGTAAATATTTGGACTTGTTTACGTGGTTCTTTTTTTCTTTCTTTTTTTCTTTCTTTTTTTCTTGGTAATTACTGCATACCAAGGCCCAAAATTTCCTCCTGGGTAAGGGTTAATGAACGTAGGGTGGTAGTATAGTAAACATTTGGACTTGTTTACGTGGTTCTTTTTTTTTCTTTCTTTCTTTTTTTTTTGGGAATTACTGCATACCAAGGCCCAAAATTTCCTCCTGGATAAGGGTTAATGAACGTAGGGTGGTAGTATAGTAAACATTTGGACTTGTTTACGTGGTTTTTTTTTTCTTTCTTTTTTTCTTTCTTTTTTTCTTTCTTTTTTTCTTGGGAATTACTGCATACCAAGGCCCAAAATTTCCTCCTGGATAAAGGTTAATGAACGTAGGGTGGTAGTATAGTAAACATTTGGACTTGTTTACGTGGTTCTTTTTTTTCTTTCTTTTTTTCTTTCTTTTTTTCTTTCTTTTTTTCTTGGGAATTACTGCATACCAAGGCCCAAAATTTCCTCCTGGATAAGGGTTAATGAATGTAGGGTGGTAGTATAGTAAACATTTGGACTTGTTTACGTGGTTCTTTTTTTCTTTCTTTTTTTTCTTTCTTTTTTTCTTGGTAATTACTGCATACCAAGACCCAAAATTTCCTCCTGGGTAAGGGTTAATGAACGTAGGGTGGTAGTATAGTAAACATTTGGACTTGTTTACGTGGTTCTTTTTTTCTTTCTTTTTTTTCTTTCTTTTTTTCTTGGTAATTACTGCATACCAAGGCCCTAAATTTCCTCCTGGATAAGGGTTAATGAACGTAGGGTGGTAGTATAGTAAACATTTGGACTTGTTTACGTGGTTCTTTTTTTCTTTCTTTTTTTTCTTTCTTTTTTTCTTGGTAATTAGCGCATACCAAGACCCAAAATTTCCTCCTGGGTAAGGGTTAATGAACGTAGGGTGGTAGTATAGTAAACATTTGGACTTGTTTACGTGGTTCTTTTTTTCTTTCTTTTTTTTCTTTCTTTTTTTCTTGGGAATTACTGCATACCAAGGCCCAAAATTTCCTCCTGGATAAGGGTTAATGAACGTAGGGTGGTAGTATAGTAAACATTTGGACTTGTTTACGTGGTTCTTTTTTTCTTTCTTTTTTTTCTTTCTTTTTTTCTTGGTAATTACTGCATACCAAGACCCAAAATTTCCTCCTGGGTAAGGGTTAATGAACGTAGGGTGGTAGTATAGTAAACATTTGGATTTGTTTACGTGGTTCTTTTTTTCTTTCTTTTTTTTCTTTCTTTTTTTCTTGGTAATTACTGCATACCAAGGCCCAAAATTTCCTCCTGGGTAAGGGTTAATGAACGTAGGGTGGTAGTATAGTAAACATTTGGACTTGTTTACGTGGTTCTTTTTTTTTTCTTTCTTTCTTTTTTTCTTGGTAATTACTGCATACCAAGGCCCAAAATTTCCTCCTGGATAAGGGTTAATGAACGTAGGGTGGTAGTATAGTAAACATTTGGACTTGTTTACGTGGTTTTTTTTTTCTTTCTTTTTTTCTTTCTTTTTTTCTTGGGAATTACTGCATACAAAGGCCCAAAATTTCCTCCTGGATAAGGGTTAATGAACGTAGGGTGGTAGTATAGTAAACATTTGGACTTGTTTACGTGGTTCTTTTTTTCTTTCTTTTTTTCTTTCTTTTTTTTCTTTCTTTTTTTCTTGGTAATTACTGCATACCAAGACCCAAAATTCCTCCTGGGTAAGGGTTAATGAACGTAGGGTGGTAGTATAGTAAACATTTGGACTTGTTTACGTGGTTCTTTTTTTCTTTCTTTTTTTCTTTCTTTTTTTCTTGGGAATTACTGCATACCAAGGCCCAAAATTTCCTCCTGGATAAGGGTTAATGAACGTAGGGTGGTAGTATAGTAAACATTTGGACTTGTTTACGTGGTTCTTTTTTTTTTCTTTCTTTCTTTTTTTCTTGGGAATTACTGCATACCAAGGCCCAAAATTTCCTCCTGGGTAAGGGTTAATGAACGTAGGGTGGTAGTATAGTAAACATTTGGACTTGTTTACGTGGTTCTTTTTTTTCTTTCTTTTTTTCTTTCTTTTTTTCTTGGGAATTACTGCATACCAAGGCCCAAAAGTTCCTCCTGGGTAAGGGTTAATGAACGTAGGGTGGTAGTATAGTAAACATTTGGACTTGTTTACGTGGTTCTTTTTTTTTCTTTCTTTCTTTTTTTCTTGGGAATTACTGCATACAAAGGCCCAAAATTTCCTCCTGGATAAGGGTTAATGAACGTAGGGTGGTAGTATAGTAAACATTTGGACTTGTTTACGTGGTTCTTTTTTTTTTCTTTCTTTCTTTTTTTCTTGAGAATTACTGCATACCAAGGCCCAAAATTTCCTCCTGGGTAAGGGTTAATGAACGTAGGGTGGTAGTATAGTAAACATTTGGACTTGTTTACGTGGTTCTTTTTTTTCTTTCTTTTTTTCTTTCTTTTTTTCTTGGTAATTACTGCATACCAAGGCCCAAAATTTCCTCCTGGATAAGGGTTAATGAACGTAGGGTGGTAGTATAGTAAACATTTGGACTTGTTTACGTGGTTCTTTTTTTCTTTCTTTTTTTTCTTTCTTTTTTTCTTGGTAATTACTGCATACCAAGACCCAAAATTTCCTCCTGGGTAAGGGTTAATGAACGTAGGGTGGTAGTATAGTAAACATTTGGACTTGTTTACGTGGTTCTTTTTTTCTTTCTTTTTTTTCTTTCTTTTTTTCTTGGTAATTACTGCATACCAAGACCCAAAATTTCCTCCTGGGTAAGGGTTAATGAACGTAGGGTGGTAGTATAGTAAACATTTGGACTTGTTTACGTGGTTCTTTTTTTTTTCTTTCTTTCTTTTTTTCTTGGGAATTACTGCATACCAAGGCCCAAAATTTCCTCCTGGATAAGGGTTAATGAACGTAGGGTGGTAGTATAGTAAACATTTGGACTTGTTTACGTGGTTTTTTTTTTCTTTCTTTTTTTCTTTCTTTTTTTCTTGGGAATTACTGCATACAAAGGCCCAAAATTTCCTCCTGGATAAGGGTTAATGAACGTAGGGTGGTAGTATAGTAAACATTTGGACTTGTTTACGTGGTTCTTTTTTTTCTTTCTTTTTTTCTTTCTTTTTTTTCTTTCTTTTTTTCTTGGTAATTACTGCATACCAAGACCCAAAATTTCCTCCTGGGTAAGGGTTAATGAACGTAGGGTGGTAGTATAGTAAACATTTGGACTTGTTTACGTGGTTCTTTTTTTCTTTCTTTTTTTCTTTCTTTTTTTCTTGGGAATTACTGCATACCAAGGCCCAAAATTTCCTCCTGGATAAGGGTTAATGAACGTAGGGTGGTAGTATAGTAAACATTTGGACTTGTTTACGTGGTTCTTTTTTTTTTCTTTCTTTCTTTTTTTCTTGGGAATTACTGCATACCAAGGCCCAAAATTTCCTCCTGGGTAAGGGTTAATGAACGTAGGGTGGTAGTATAGTAAACATTTGGACTTGTTTACGTGGTTCTTTTTTTTCTTTCTTTTTTTCTTTCTTTTTTTCTTGGGAATTACTGCATACCAAGGCCCAAAAGTTCCTCCTGGGTAAGGGTTAATGAACGTAGGGTGGTAGTATAGTAAACATTTGGACTTGTTTACGTGGTTCTTTTTTTTTTCTTTCTTTCTTTTTTTCTTGGGAATTACTGCATACAAAGGCCCAAAATTTCCTCCTGGATAAGGGTTAATGAACGTAGGGTGGTAGTATAGTAAACATTTGGACTTGTTTACGTGGTTCTTTTTTTTTCTTTCTTTCTTTTTTTCTTGGGAATTACTGCATACCAAGGCCCAAAATTTCCTCCTGGGTAAGGGTTAATGAACGTAGGGTGGTAGTATAGTAAACATTTGGACTTGTTTACGTGGTTCTTTTTTTTCTTTCTTTTTTTCTTTCTTTTTTTCTTGGGAATTACTGCATACCAAGGCCCAAAAGTTCCTCCTGGGTAAGGGTTAATGAACGTAGGGTGGTAGTATAGTAAACATTTGGACTTGTTTACGTGGTTCTTTTTTTTTTCTTTCTTTCTTTTTTTCTTGGGAATTACTGCATACAAAGGCCCAAAATTTCCTCCTGGATAAGGGTTAATGAACGTAGGGTGGTAGTATAGTAAACATTTGGACTTGTTTACGTGGTTCTTTTTTTTCTTTCTTTTTTTCTTTCTTTTTTTTCTTTCTTTTTTTCTTGGTAATTACTGCATACCAAGACCCAAAATTTCCTCCTGGGTAAGGGTTAATGAACGTAGGGTGGTAGTATAGTAAACATTTGGACTTGTTTACGTGGTTCTTTTTTTCTTTCTTTTTTTTCTTTCTTTTTTTCTTGGTAATTACTGCATACCAAGGCCCAAAATTTCCTCCTGGGTAAGGGTTAATGAACGTAGGGTGGTAGTATAGTAAACATTTGGACTTGTTTACGTGGTTCTTTTTTTTTTCTTTCTTTCTTTTTTTCTTGGTAATTACTGCATACCAAGGCCCAAAATTTCCTCCTGGATAAGGGTTAATGAACGTAGGGTGGTAGTATAGTAAACATTTGGACTTGTTTACGTGGTTTTTTTTTTCTTTCTTTTTTTCTTTCTTTTTTTCTTGGGAATTACTGCATACAAAGGCCCAAAATTTCCTCCTGGATAAGGGTTAATGAACGTAGGGTGGTAGTATAGTAAACATTTGGACTTGTTTACGTGGTTCTTTTTTTTCTTTCTTTTTTTCTTTCTTTTTTTTCTTTCTTTTTTTCTTGGTAATTACTGCATACCAAGACCCAAAATTTCCTCCTGGGTAAGGGTTAATGAACGTAGGGTGGTAGTATAGTAAACATTTGGACTTGTTTACGTGGTTCTTTTTTTTTTCTTTTTTTCTTTCTTTTTTTCTTGGGAATTACTGCATACCAAGGCCCAAAATTTCCTCCTGGATAAGGGTTAATGAACGTAGGGTGGTAGTATAGTAAACATTTGGACTTGTTTACGTGGTTCTTTTTTTTTTCTTTCTTTCTTTTTTTCTTGGGAATTACTGCATACCAAGGCCCAAAATTTCCTCCTGGGTAAGGGTTAATGAACGTAGGGTGGTAGTATAGTAAACATTTGGACTTGTTTACGTGGTTCTTTTTTTTCTTTCTTTTTTTCTTTCTTTTTTTCTTGGGAATTACTGCATACCAAGGCCCAAAAGTTCCTCCTGGGTAAGGGTTAATGAACGTAGGGTGGTAGTATAGTAAACATTTGGACTTGTTTACGTGGTTCTTTTTTTTTTCTTTCTTTCTTTTTTTCTTGGGAATTACTGCATACAAAGGCCCAAAATTTCCTCCTGGATAAGGGTTAATGAACGTAGGGTGGTAGTATAGTAAACATTTGGACTTGTTTACGTGGTTCTTTTTTTCTTTCTTTTTTTTCTTTCTTTTTTTCTTGGTAATTACTGCATACCAAGGCCCAAAATTTCCTCCTGGATAAGGGTTAATGAACGTAAGGTGGTAGTATAGTAAACATTTGGACTTGTTTACGTGGTTCTTTTTTTCTTTCTTTTTTTTCTTTCTTTTTTTCTTGGAAATTAGCGCATACCAAGACCCAAAATTTCCTCCTGGGTAAGGGTTAATGAACGTAGGGTGGTAGTATAGTAAACATTTGGACTTGTTTACGTGGTTCTTTTTTTCTTTCTTTTTTTTCTTTCTTTTTTTCTTGGTAATTACTGCATACCAAGGCCCAAAATTTCCTCCTGGATAAGGGTTAATGAACGTAGGGTGGTAGTATAGTAAACATTTGGACTTGTTTACGTGGTTCTTTTTTTCTTTCTTTTTTTCTTTCTTTTTTTCCTGGTAATTACTGCATACCAAGACCCAAAATTTCCTCCTGGGTAAGGGTTAATGAACGTAGGGTGGTAGTATAGTAAATATTTGGACTTGTTTACGTGGTTCTTTTTTTCTTTCTTTTTTTCTTTCTTTTTTTCTTGGTAATTACTGCATACCAAGGCCCAAAATTTCCTCCTGGGTAAGGGTTAATGAACGTAGGGTGGTAGTATAGTAAACATTTGGACTTGTTTACGTGGTTCTTTTTTTTTCTTTCTTTCTTTTTTTTTTGGGAATTACTGCATACCAAGGCCCAAAATTTCCTCCTGGATAAGGGTTAATGAACGTAGGGTGGTAGTATAGTAAACATTTGGACTTGTTTACGTGGTTTTTTTTTTCTTTCTTTTTTTCTTTCTTTTTTTCTTTCTTTTTTTCTTGGTAATTACTGCATACCAAGGCCCAAAATTTCCTCCTGGATAAAGGTTAATGAACGTAGGGTGGTAGTATAGTAAACATTTGGACTTGTTTACGTGGTTCTTTTTTTTCTTTCTTTTTTTCTTTCTTTTTTTCTTTCTTTTTTTCTTGGGAATTACTGCATACCAAGGCCCAAAATTTCCTCCTGGATAAGGGTTAATGAATGTAGGGTGGTAGTATAGTAAACATTTGGACTTGTTTACGTGGTTCTTTTTTTCTTTCTTTTTTTTCTTTCTTTTTTTCTTGGTAATTACTGCATACCAAGACCCAAAATTTCCTCCTGGGTAAGGGTTAATGAACGTAGGGTGGTAGTATAGTAAACATTTGGACTTGTTTACGTGGTTCTTTTTTTCTTTCTTTTTTTTCTTTCTTTTTTTCTTGGTAATTACTGCATACCAAGGCCCTAAATTTCCTCCTGGATAAGGGTTAATGAACGTAGGGTGGTAGTATAGTAAACATTTGGACTTGTTTACGTGGTTCTTTTTTTCTTTCTTTTTTTTCTTTCTTTTTTTCTTGGTAATTAGCGCATACCAAGACCCAAAATTTCCTCCTGGGTAAGGGTTAATGAACGTAGGGTGGTAGTATAGTAAACATTTGGACTTGTTTACGTGGTTCTTTTTTTCTTTCTTTTTTTTCTTTCTTTTTTTCTTGGGAATTACTGCATACCAAGGCCCAAAATTTCCTCCTGGATAAGGGTTAATGAACGTAGGGTGGTAGTATAGTAAACATTTGGACTTGTTTACGTGGTTCTTTTTTTCTTTCTTTTTTTTCTTTCTTTTTTTCTTGGTAATTACTGCATACCAAGACCCAAAATTTCCTCCTGGGTAAGGGTTAATGAACGTAGGGTGGTAGTATAGTAAACATTTGGACTTGTTTACGTGGTTCTTTTTTTCTTTCTTTTTTTTCTTTCTTTTTTTCTTGGTAATTACTGCATACCAAGGCCCAAAATTTCCTCCTGGGTAAGGGTTAATGAACGTAGGGTGGTAGTATAGTAAACATTTGGACTTGTTTACGTGGTTCTTTTTTTTTTCTTTCTTTCTTTTTTTCTTGGTAATTACTGCATACCAAGGCCCAAAATTTCCTCCTGGATAAGGGTTAATGAACGTAGGGTGGTAGTATAGTAAACATTTGGACTTGTTTACGTGGTTTTTTTTTTCTTTCTTTTTTTCTTTCTTTTTTTCTTGGGAATTACTGCATACAAAGGCCCAAAATTTCCTCCTGGATAAGGGTTAATGAACGTAGGGTGGTAGTATAGTAAACATTTGGACTTGTTTACGTGGTTCTTTTTTTCTTTCTTTTTTTCTTTCTTTTTTTTCTTTCTTTTTTTCTTGGTAATTACTGCATACCAAGACCCAAAATTTCCTCCTGGGTAAGGGTTAATGAACGTAGGGTGGTAGTATAGTAAACATTTGGACTTGTTTACGTGGTTCTTTTTTTCTTTCTTTTTTTCTTTCTTTTTTTCTTGGGAATTACTGCATACCAAGGCCCAAAATTTCCTCCTGGATAAGGGTTAATGAACGTAGGGTGGTAGTATAGTAAACATTTGGACTTGTTTACGTGGTTCTTTTTTTTTTCTTTCTTTCTTTTTTTCTTGGGAATTACTGCATACCAAGGCCCAAAATTTCCTCCTGGGTAAGGGTTAATGAACGTAGGGTGGTAGTATAGTAAACATTTGGACTTGTTTACGTGGTTCTTTTTTTTCTTTCTTTTTTTCTTTCTTTTTTTCTTGGGAATTACTGCATACCAAGGCCCAAAAGTTCCTCCTGGGTAAGGGTTAATGAACGTAGGGTGGTAGTATAGTAAACATTTGGACTTGTTTACGTGGTTCTTTTTTTTTTCTTTCTTTCTTTTTTTCTTGGGAATTACTGCATACAAAGGCCCAAAATTTCCTCCTGGATAAGGGTTAATGAACGTAGGGTGGTAGTATAGTAAACATTTGGACTTGTTTACGTGGTTCTTTTTTTTTTCTTTCTTTCTTTTTTTCTTGAGAATTACTGCATACCAAGGCCCAAAATTTCCTCCTGGGTAAGGGTTAATGAACGTAGGGTGGTAGTATAGTAAACATTTGGACTTGTTTACGTGGTTCTTTTTTTTCTTTCTTTTTTTCTTTCTTTTTTTCTTGGTAATTACTGCATACCAAGGCCCAAAATTTCCTCCTGGATAAGGGTTAATGAACGTAGGGTGGTAGTATAGTAAACATTTGGACTTGTTTACGTGGTTCTTTTTTTCTTTCTTTTTTTTCTTTCTTTTTTTCTTGGTAATTACTGCATACCAAGACCCAAAATTTCCTCCTGGGTAAGGGTTAATGAACGTAGGGTGGTAGTATAGTAAACATTTGGACTTGTTTACGTGGTTCTTTTTTTCTTTCTTTTTTTTCTTTCTTTTTTTCTTGGTAATTACTGCATACCAAGACCCAAAATTTCCTCCTGGGTAAGGGTTAATGAACGTAGGGTGGTAGTATAGTAAACATTTGGACTTGTTTACGTGGTTCTTTTTTTTTTCTTTCTTTCTTTTTTTCTTGGGAATTACTGCATACCAAGGCCCAAAATTTCCTCCTGGATAAGGGTTAATGAACGTAGGGTGGTAGTATAGTAAACATTTGGACTTGTTTACGTGGTTTTTTTTTTCTTTCTTTTTTTCTTTCTTTTTTTCTTGGGAATTACTGCATACAAAGGCCCAAAATTTCCTCCTGGATAAGGGTTAATGAACGTAGGGTGGTAGTATAGTAAACATTTGGACTTGTTTACGTGGTTCTTTTTTTTCTTTCTTTTTTTCTTTCTTTTTTTTCTTTCTTTTTTTCTTGGTAATTACTGCATACCAAGACCCAAAATTTCCTCCTGGGTAAGGGTTAATGAACGTAGGGTGGTAGTATAGTAAACATTTGGACTTGTTTACGTGGTTCTTTTTTTCTTTCTTTTTTTCTTTCTTTTTTTCTTGGGAATTACTGCATACCAAGGCCCAAAATTTCCTCCTGGATAAGGGTTAATGAACGTAGGGTGGTAGTATAGTAAACATTTGGACTTGTTTACGTGGTTCTTTTTTTTTTCTTTCTTTCTTTTTTTCTTGGGAATTACTGCATACCAAGGCCCAAAATTTCCTCCTGGGTAAGGGTTAATGAACGTAGGGTGGTAGTATAGTAAACATTTGGACTTGTTTACGTGGTTCTTTTTTTTCTTTCTTTTTTTCTTTCTTTTTTTCTTGGGAATTACTGCATACCAAGGCCCAAAAGTTCCTCCTGGGTAAGGGTTAATGAACGTAGGGTGGTAGTATAGTAAACATTTGGACTTGTTTACGTGGTTCTTTTTTTTTTCTTTCTTTCTTTTTTTCTTGGGAATTACTGCATACAAAGGCCCAAAATTTCCTCCTGGATAAGGGTTAATGAACGTAGGGTGGTAGTATAGTAAACATTTGGACTTGTTTACGTGGTTCTTTTTTTTTCTTTCTTTCTTTTTTTCTTGGGAATTACTGCATACCAAGGCCCAAAATTTCCTCCTGGGTAAGGGTTAATGAACGTAGGGTGGTAGTATAGTAAACATTTGGACTTGTTTACGTGGTTCTTTTTTTTCTTTCTTTTTTTCTTTCTTTTTTTCTTGGGAATTACTGCATACCAAGGCCCAAAAGTTCCTCCTGGGTAAGGGTTAATGAACGTAGGGTGGTAGTATAGTAAACATTTGGACTTGTTTACGTGGTTCTTTTTTTTTTCTTTCTTTCTTTTTTTCTTGGGAATTACTGCATACAAAGGCCCAAAATTTCCTCCTGGATAAGGGTTAATGAACGTAGGGTGGTAGTATAGTAAACATTTGGACTTGTTTACGTGGTTCTTTTTTTTCTTTCTTTTTTTCTTTCTTTTTTTTCTTTCTTTTTTTCTTGGTAATTACTGCATACCAAGACCCAAAATTTCCTCCTGGGTAAGGGTTAATGAACGTAGGGTGGTAGTATAGTAAACATTTGGACTTGTTTACGTGGTTCTTTTTTTCTTTCTTTTTTTTCTTTCTTTTTTTCTTGGTAATTACTGCATACCAAGGCCCAAAATTTCCTCCTGGGTAAGGGTTAATGAACGTAGGGTGGTAGTATAGTAAACATTTGGACTTGTTTACGTGGTTCTTTTTTTTTTCTTTCTTTCTTTTTTTCTTGGTAATTACTGCATACCAAGGCCCAAAATTTCCTCCTGGATAAGGGTTAATGAACGTAGGGTGGTAGTATAGTAAACATTTGGACTTGTTTACGTGGTTTTTTTTTTCTTTCTTTTTTTCTTTCTTTTTTTCTTGGGAATTACTGCATACAAAGGCCCAAAATTTCCTCCTGGATAAGGGTTAATGAACGTAGGGTGGTAGTATAGTAAACATTTGGACTTGTTTACGTGGTTCTTTTTTTTCTTTCTTTTTTTCTTTCTTTTTTTTCTTTCTTTTTTTCTTGGTAATTACTGCATACCAAGACCCAAAATTTCCTCCTGGGTAAGGGTTAATGAACGTAGGGTGGTAGTATAGTAAACATTTGGACTTGTTTACGTGGTTCTTTTTTTCTTTCTTTTTTTCTTTCTTTTTTTCTTGGGAATTACTGCATACCAAGGCCCAAAATTTCCTCCTGGATAAGGGTTAATGAACGTAGGGTGGTAGTATAGTAAACATTTGGACTTGTTTACGTGGTTCTTTTTTTTTTCTTTCTTTCTTTTTTTCTTGGGAATTACTGCATACCAAGGCCCAAAATTTCCTCCTGGGTAAGGGTTAATGAACGTAGGGTGGTAGTATAGTAAACATTTGGACTTGTTTACGTGGTTCTTTTTTTTCTTTCTTTTTTTCTTTCTTTTTTTCTTGGGAATTACTGCATACCAAGGCCCAAAAGTTCCTCCTGGGTAAGGGTTAATGAACGTAGGGTGGTAGTATAGTAAACATTTGGACTTGTTTACGTGGTTCTTTTTTTTTTCTTTCTTTCTTTTTTTCTTGGGAATTACTGCATACAAAGGCCCAAAATTTCCTCCTGGATAAGGGTTAATGAACGTAGGGTGGTAGTATAGTAAACATTTGGACTTGTTTACGTGGTTCTTTTTTTTTCTTTCTTTCTTTTTTTCTTGGGAATTACTGCATACCAAGGCCCAAAATTTCCTCCTGGGTAAGGGTTAATGAACGTAGGGTGGTAGTATAGTAAACATTTGGACTTGTTTACGTGGTTCTTTTTTTTCTTTCTTTTTTTCTTTCTTTTTTTCTTGGTAATTACTGCATACCAAGGCCCAAAATTTCCTCCTGGATAAGGGTTAATGAACGTAGGGTGGTAGTATAGTAAACATTTGGACTTGTTTACGTGGTTCTTTTTTTCTTTCTTTTTTTTCTTTCTTTTTTTCTTGGTAATTACTGCATACCAAGACCCAAAATTTCCTCCTGGGTAAGGGTTAATGAACGTAGGGTGGTAGTATAGTAAACATTTGGACTTGTTTACGTGGTTCTTTTTTTCTTTCTTTTTTTTCTTTCTTTTTTTCTTGGTAATTACTGCATACCAAGGCCCAAAATTTCCTCCTGGGTAAGGGTTAATGAACGTAGGGTGGTAGTATAGTAAACATTTGGACTTGTTTACGTGGTTCTTTTTTTTTTCTTTCTTTCTTTTTTTCTTGGTAATTACTGCATACCAAGGCCCAAAATTTCCTCCTGGATAAGGGTTAATGAACGTAGGGTGGTAGTATAGTAAACATTTGGACTTGTTTACGTGGTTTTTTTTTTCTTTCTTTTTTTCTTTCTTTTTTTCTTGGGAATTACTGCATACAAAGGCCCAAAATTTCCTCCTGGATAAGGGTTAATGAACGTAGGGTGGTAGTATAGTAAACATTTGGACTTGTTTACGTGGTTCTTTTTTTTCTTTCTTTTTTTCTTTCTTTTTTTTCTTTCTTTTTTTCTTGGTAATTACTGCATACCAAGACCCAAAATTACCTCCTGGGTAAGGGTTAATGAACGTAGGGTGGTAGTATAGTAAACATTTGGACTTGTTTACGTGGTTCTTTTTTTCTTTCTTTTTTTCTTTCTTTTTTTCTTGGGAATTACTGCATACCAAGGCCCAAAATTTCCTCCTGGATAAGGGTTAATGAACGTAGGGTGGTAGTATAGTAAACATTTGGACTTGTTTACGTGGTTCTTTTTTTTTTCTTTCTTTCTTTTTTTCTTGGGAATTACTGCATACCAAGGCCCAAAATTTCCTCCTGGGTAAGGGTTAATGAACGTAGGGTGGTAGTATAGTAAACATTTGGACTTGTTTACGTGGTTCTTTTTTTTCTTTCTTTTTTTCTTTCTTTTTTTCTTGGGAATTACTGCATACCAAGGCCCAAAAGTTCCTCCTGGGTAAGGGTTAATGAACGTAGGGTGGTAGTATAGTAAACATTTGGACTTGTTTACGTGGTTCTTTTTTTTTTCTTTCTTTCTTTTTTTCTTGGGAATTACTGCATACAAAGGCCCAAAATTTCCTCCTGGATAAGGGTTAATGAACGTAGGGTGGTAGTATAGTAAACATTTGGACTTGTTTACGTGGTTCTTTTTTTTTTCTTTCTTTCTTTTTTTCTTGGGAATTACTGCATACCAAGGCCCAAAATTTCCTCCTGGGTAAGGGTTAATGAACGTAGGGTGGTAGTATAGTAAACATTTGGACTTGTTTACGTGGTTCTTTTTTTTCTTTCTTTTTTTCTTTCTTTTTTTCTTGGGAATTACTGCATACCAAGGCCCAAAAGTTCCTCCTGGGTAAGGGTTAATGAACGTAGGGTGGTAGTATAGTAAACATTTGGACTTGTTTACGTGGTTCTTTTTTTTTTCTTTCTTTCTTTTTTTCTTGGGAATTACTGCATACAAAGGCCCAAAATTTCCTCCTGGATAAGGGTTAATGAACGTAGGGTGGTAGTATAGTAAACATTTGGACTTGTTTACGTGGTTCTTTTTTTTCTTTCTTTTTTTCTTTCTTTTTTTTCTTTCTTTTTTTCTTGGTAATTACTGCATACCAAGACCCAAAATTTCCTCCTGGGTAAGGGTTAATGAACGTAGGGTGGTAGTATAGTAAACATTTGGACTTGTTTACGTGGTTCTTTTTTTCTTTCTTTTTTTCTTTCTTTTTTTCTTGGGAATTACTGCATACCAAGGCCCAAAATTTCCTCCTGGATATGGGTTAATGAACGTAGGGTGGTAGTATAGTAAACATTTGGACTTGTTTACGTGGTTCTTTTTTTTCTTTCTTTTTTTCTTTCTTTTTTTCTTGGGAATTACTGCATACCAAGGCCCAAAATTTCCTCCTGGGTAAGGGTTAATGAACGTAGGGTGGTAGTATAGTAAACATTTGGACTTGTTTACGTGGTTCTTTTTTTCTTTCTTTTTTTCTTTCTTTTTTTCTTGGGAATTACTGCATACCAAGGCCCAAAATTTCCTCCTGGGTAAGGGTTAATGAACGTAGGGTGGTAGTATAGTAAACATTTGGACTTGTTTACGTGGTTCTTTTTTTTTCTTTCTTTCTTTTTTTCTTGGGAATTACTGCATACCAAGGCCCAAAATGTCCTCCTGGATAAGGGTTAATGAACGTAGGGTGGTAGTATAGTAAACATTTGGACTTGTTTACGTGGTTTTTTTTTCTTTCTTTTTTTCTTTCTTTTTTTCTTGGGAATTACTGCATACAAAGGCCCAAAATTTCCTCCTGGATAAGGGTTAATGAACGTAGGGTGGTAGTATAGTAAACATTTGGACTTGTTTACGTGGTTCTTTTTTTTCTTTCTTTTTTTCTTTCTTTTTTTTCTTTCTTTTTTTCTTGGTAATTACTGCATACCAAGACCCAAAATTTCCTCCTGGGTAAGGGTTAATGAACGTAGGGTGGTAGTATAGTAAACATTTGGACTTGTTTACGTGGTTCTTTTTTTCTTTCTTTTTTTCTTTCTTTTTTTCTTGGGAATTACTGCATACCAAGGCCCCAAATTTCCTCCTGGATAAGGGTTAATGAACGTAGGGTGGTAGTATAGTAAACATTTGGACTTGTTTACGTGGTTCTTTTTTTTTTCTTTCTTTCTTTTTTTCTTGGGAATTACTGCATACCAAGGCCCAAAATTTCCTCCTGGGTAAGGGTTAATGAACGTAGGGTGGTAGTATAGTAAACATTTGGACTTGTTTACGTGGTTCTTTTTTTTTCTTTCTTTTTTTCTTTCTTTTTTTCTTGGGAATTACTGCATACCAAGGCCCAAAAGTTCCTCCTGGGTAAGGGTTAATGAACGTAGGGTGGTAGTATAGTAAACATTTGGACTTGTTTACGTGGTTCTTTTTTTTTTTCTTTCTTTCTTTTTTTCTTGGGAATTACTGCATACAAAGGCCCAAAATTTCCTCCTGGATAAGGGTTAATGAACGTAGGGTGGTAGTATAGTAAACATTTGGACTTGTTTACGTGGTTCTTTTTTTTTTCTTTCTTTCTTTTTTTCTTGGGAATTACTGCATACCAAGGCCCAAAATTTCCTCCTGGGTAAGGGTTAATGAACGTAGGGTGGTAGTATAGTAAACATTTGGACTTGTTTACGTGGTTCTTTTTTTTCTTTCTTTTTTTCTTTCTTTTTTTCTTGGGAATTACTGCATACCAAGGCCCAAAAGTTCCTCCTGGGTAAGGGTTAATGAACGTAGGGTGGTAGTATAGTAAACATTTGGACTTGTTTACGTGGTTCTTTTTTTTTTCTTTCTTTCTTTTTTTCTTGGGAATTACTGCATACAAAGGCCCAAAATTTCCTCCTGGATAAGGGTTAATGAACGTAGGGTGGTAGTATAGTAAACATTTGGACTTGTTTACGTGGTTCTTTTCTTTCTTTCTTTTTTTCTTTCTTTTTTTTCTTTCTTTTTTTCTTGGTAATTACTGCATACCAAGACCCAAAATTTCCTCCTGGGTAAGGGTTAATGAACGTAGGGTGGTAGTATAGTAAACATTTGGACTTGTTTACGTGGTTCTTTTTTTCTTTCTTTTTTTCTTTCTTTTTTTCTTGGGAATTACTGCATACCAAGGCCCAAAATTTCCTCCTGGATAAGGGTTAATGAACGTAGGGTGGTAGTATAGTAAACATTTGGACTTGTTTACGTGGTTCTTTTTTTTCTTTCT
The DNA here is from genome assembly GCF_053919585.1 of Euprymna scolopes. Lineage (NCBI taxonomy): Eukaryota > Metazoa > Mollusca > Cephalopoda > Sepiida > Sepiolidae > Euprymna > Euprymna scolopes. The sequence goes on along the minus strand of NC_136492.1, from coordinate 8,680,165 downwards.
TTTTTTCTTTCTTTTTTTCTTTCTTTTTTTCTTGGGAATTACTGCATACCAAGGCCCAAAATTTCCTCCTGGATAAAGGTTAATGAACGTAGGGTGGTAGTATAGTAAACATTTGGACTTGTTTACGTGGTTCTTTTTTTTCTTTCTTTTTTTCTTTCTTTTTTTCTTTCTTTTTTTCTTGGGAATTACTGCATACCAAGGCCCAAAATTTCCTCCTGGATAAAGGTTAATGAACGTAGGGTGGTAGTATAGTAAACATTTGGACTTGTTTACGTGGTTCTTTTTTTTTTTTCTTTTTTTCTTTCTTTTTTTCTTTCTTTTTTTCTTGGGAATTACTGCATACCAAGGCCCAAAATTTCCTCCTGGATAAGGGTTAATGAATGTAGGGTGGTAGTATAGTAAACATTTGGACTTGTTTACGTGGTTCTTTTTTTCTTTCTTTTTTTTCTTTCTTTTTTTCTTGGTAATTACTGCATACCAAGACCCAAAATTTCCTCCTGGGTAAGGGTTAATGAACGTAGGGTGGTAGTATAGTAAACATTTGGACTTGTTTACGTGGTTCTTTTTTTCTTTCTTTTTTTTCTTTCTTTTTTTCTTGGTAATTACTGCATACCAAGGCCCAAAATTTCCTCCTGGATAAGGGTTAATGAACGTAGGGTGGTAGTATAGTAAACATTTGGACTTGTTTACGTGGTTCTTTTTTTCTTTCTTTTTTTTCTTTCTTTTTTTCTTGGTAATTAGCGCATACCAAGACCCAAAATTTCCTCCTGGGTAAGGGTTAATGAACGTAGGGTGGTAGTATAGTAAACATTTGGACTTGTTTACGTGGTTCTTTTTTTCTTTCTTTTTTTTCTTTCTTTTTTTCTTGGTAATTACTGCATACCAAGGCCCAAAATTTCCTCCTGGATAAGGGTTAATGAACGTAGGGTGGTAGTATAGTAAACATTTGGACTTGTTTACGTGGTTCTTTTTTTCTTTCTTTTTTTTCTTTCTTTTTTTCTTGGTAATTACTGCATACCAAGACCCAAAATTTCCTTCTGGGTAAGGGTTAATGAACGTAGGGTGGTAGTATAGTAAACATTTGGACTTGTTTACGTGGTTCTTTTTTTTTCTTTCTTTCTTTTTTTCTTGGGAATTACTGCATACCAAGGCCCAAAATTTCCTCCTGGATAAGGGTTAATGAACGTAGGGTGGTAGTATAGTAAACATTTGGACTTGTTTACGTGGTTTTTTTTTCTTTCTTTTTTTCTTTCTTTTTTTCTTTCTTTTTTTCTTGGGAATTACTGCATACCAAGGCCCAAAATTTCCTCCTGGATAAAGGTTAATGAACGTAGGGTGGTAGTATAGTAAACATTTGGACTTGTTTACGTGGTTCTTTTTTTTCTTTCTTTTTTTCTTTCTTTTTTTCTTTCTTTTTTTCTTGGGAATTACTGCATACCAAGGCCCAAAATTTCCTCCTGGATAAGGGTTAATGAATGTAGGGTGGTAGTATAGTAAACATTTGGACTTGTTTACGTGGTTCTTTTTTTCATTCTTTTTTTTCTTTCTTTTTTTCTTGGTAATTACTGCATACCAAGACCCAAAATTTCCTCCTGGGTAAGGGTTAATGAACGTAGGGTGGTAGTATAGTAAACATTTGGACTTGTTTACGTGGTTCTTTTTTTCTTTCTTTTTTTTCTTTCTTTTTTTCTTGGTAATTACTGCATACCAAGGCCCTAAATTTCCTCCTGGATAAGGGTTAATGAACGTAGGGTGGTAGTATAGTAAACATTTGGACTTGTTTACGTGGTTCTTTTTTTCTTTCTTTTTTTTCTTTCTTTTTTTCTTGGTAATTAGCGCATACCAAGACCCAAAATTTCCTCCTGGGTAAGGGTTAATGAACGTAGGGTGGTAGTATAGTAAACATTTGGACTTGTTTACGTGGTTCTTTTTTTCTTTCTTTTTTTTCTTTCTTTTTTTCTTGGTAATTACTGCATACCAAGGCCCAAAATTTCCTCCTGGATAAGGGTTAATGAACGTAGGGTGGTAGTATAGTAAACATTTGGACTTGTTTACGTGGTTCTTTTTTTCTTTCTTTTTTTTCTTTCTTTTTTTCTTGGTAATTACTGCATACCAAGACCCAAAATTTCCTCCTGGGTAAGGGTTAATGAACGTAGGGTGGTAGTATAGTAAACATTTGGACTTGTTTACGTGGTTCTTTTTTTCTTTCTTTTTTTTCTTTCTTTTTTTCTTGGTAATTACTGCATACCAAGGCCCAAAATTTCCTCCTGGGTAAGGGTTAATGAACGTAGGGTGGTAGTATAGTAAACATTTGGACTTGTTTACGTGGTTCTTTTTTTTTTCTTTCTTTCTTTTTTTCTTGGGAATTACTGCATACCAAGGCCCAAAATTTCCTCCTGGATAAGGGTTAATGAACGTAGGGTGGTAGTATAGTAAACATTTGGACTTGTTTACGTGGTTTTTTTTTCTTTCTTTTTTTCTTTCTTTTTTTCTTGGGAATTACTGCATACAAAGGCCCAAAATTTCCTCCTGGATAAGGGTTAATGAACGTAGGGTGGTAGTATAGTAAACATTTGGACTTGTTTACGTGGTTCTTTTTTTTCTTTCTTTTTTTCTTTCTTTTTTTTCTTTCTTTTTTTCTTGGTAATTACTGCATACCAAGACCCAAAATTTCCTCCTGGGTAAGGGTTAATGAACGTAGGGTGGTAGTATAGTAAACATTTGGACTTGTTTACGTGGTTCTTTTTTTCTTTCTTTTTTTCTTTCTTTTTTTCTTGGGAATTACTGCATACCAAGGCCCAAAATTTCCTCCTGGATAAGGGTTAATGAACGTAGGGTGGTAGTATAGTAAACATTTGGACTTGTTTACGTGGTTCTTTTTTTTTTCTTTCTTTCTTTTTTTCTTGGGAATTACTGCATACCAAGGCCCAAAATTTCCTCCTGGGTAAGGGTTAATGAACGTAGGGTGGTAGTATAGTAAACATTTGGACTTGTTTACGTGGTTCTTTTTTTTCTTTCTTTTTTTCTTTCTTTTTTTCTTGGGAATTACTGCATACCAAGGCCCAAAAGTTCCTCCTGGGTAAGGGTTAATGAACGTAGGGTGGTAGTATAGTAAACATTTGGACTTGTTTACGTGGTTCTTTTTTTTTCTTTCTTTCTTTTTTTCTTGGAAATTACTGCATACAAAGGCCCAAAATTTCCTCCTGGATAAGGGTTAATGAACGTAGGGTGGTAGTATAGTAAACATTTGGACTTGTTTACGTGGTTCTTTTTTTTTCTTTCTTTCTTTTTTTCTTGGGAATTACTGCATACCAAGGCCCAAAATTTCCTCCTGGGTAAGGGTTAATGAACGTAGGGTGGTAGTATAGTAAACATTTGGACTTGTTTACGTGGTTCTTTTTTTTCTTTCTTTTTTTCTTTCTTTTTTTCTTGGGAATTACTGCATACCAAGGCCCAAAAGTTCCTCCTGGGTAAGGGTTAATGAACGTAGGGTGGTAGTATAGTAAACATTTGGACTTGTTTACGTGGTTCTTTTTTTTTCTTTCTTTCTTTTTTTCTTGGGAATTACTGCATACAAAGGCCCAAAATTTCCTCCTGGATAAGGGTTAATGAACGTAGGGTGGTAGTATAGTAAACATTTGGACTTGTTTACGTGGTTCTTTTTTTTCTTTCTTTTTTTCTTTCTTTTTTTTCTTTCTTTTTTTCTTGGTAATTACTGCATACCAAGACCCAAAATTTCCTCCTGGGTAAGGGTTAATGAACGTAGGGTGGTAGTATAGTAAACATTTGGACTTGTTTACGTGGTTCTTTTTTTCTTTCTTTTTTTCTTTCTTTTTTTCTTGGGAATTACTGCATACCAAGGCCCAAAATTTCCTCCTGGATAAGGGTTAATGAACGTAGGGTGGTAGTATAGTAAACATTTGGACTTGTTTACGTGGTTCTTTTTTTTCTTTCTTTTTTTCTTTCTTTTTTTCTTGGGAATTACTGCATACCAAGGCCCAAAATTTCCTCCTGGGTAAGGGTTAATGAACGTAGGGTGGTAGTATAGTAAACATTTGGACTTGTTTACGTGGTTCTTTTTTTCTTTCTTTTTTTCTTTCTTTTTTTCTTGGGAATTACTGCATACCAAGGCCCAAAATTTCCTCCTGGGTAAGGGTTAATGAACGTAGGGTGGTAGTATAGTAAACATTTGGACTTGTTTACGTGGTTCTTTTTTTTTTCTTTCTTTCTTTTTTTCTTGGGAATTACTGCATACCAAGGCCCAAAATGTCCTCCTGGATAAGGGTTAATGAACGTAGGGTGGTAGTATAGTAAACATTTGGACTTGTTTACGTGGTTTTTTTTTCTTTCTTTTTTTCTTTCTTTTTTTCTTGGGAATTACTGCATACAAAGGCCCAAAATTTCCTCCTGGATAAGGGTTAATGAACGTAGGGTGGTAGTATAGTAAACATTTGGACTTGTTTACGTGGTTCTTTTTTTTCTTTCTTTTTTTCTTTCTTTTTTTTCTTTCTTTTTTTCTTGGTAATTACTGCATACCAAGACCCAAAATTTCCTCCTGGGTAAGGGTTAATGAACGTAGGGTGGTAGTATAGTAAACATTTGGACTTGTTTACGTGGTTCTTTTTTTCTTTCTTTTTTTCTTTCTTTTTTTCTTGGGAATTACTGCATACCAAGGCCCCAAATTTCCTCCTGGATAAGGGTTAATGAACGTAGGGTGGTAGTATAGTAAACATTTGGACTTGTTTACGTGGTTCTTTTTTTTTTCTTTCTTTCTTTTTTTCTTGGGAATTACTGCATACCAAGGCCCAAAATTTCCTCCTGGGTAAGGGTTAATGAACGTAGGGTGGTAGTATAGTAAACATTTGGACTTGTTTACGTGGTTCTTTTTTTTCTTTCTTTTTTTCTTTCTTTTTTTCTTGGGAATTACTGCATACCAAGGCCCAAAAGTTCCTCCTGGGTAAGGGTTAATGAACGTAGGGTGGTAGTATAGTAAACATTTGGACTTGTTTACGTGGTTCTTTTTTTTTCTTTCTTTCTTTTTTTCTTGGGAATTACTGCATACAAAGGCCCAAAATTTCCTCCTGGATAAGGGTTAATGAACGTAGGGTGGTAGTATAGTAAACATTTGGACTTGTTTACGTGGTTCTTTTTTTTTTCTTTCTTTCTTTTTTTCTTGGGAATTACTGCATACCAAGGCCCAAAATTTCCTCCTGGGTAAGGGTTAATGAACGTAGGGTGGTAGTATAGTAAACATTTGGACTTGTTTACGTGGTTCTTTTTTTTCTTTCTTTTTTTCTTTCTTTTTTTCTTGGGAATTACTGCATACCAAGGCCCAAAAGTTCCTCCTGGGTAAGGGTTAATGAACGTAGGGTGGTAGTATAGTAAACATTTGGACTTGTTTACGTGGTTCTTTTTTTTTTCTTTCTTTCTTTTTTTCTTGGGAATTACTGCATACAAAGGCCCAAAATTTCCTCCTGGATAAGGGTTAATGAACGTAGGGTGGTAGTATAGTAAACATTTGGACTTGTTTACGTGGTTCTTTTTTTTCTTTCTTTTTTTCTTTCTTTTTTTTCTTTCTTTTTTTCTTGGTAATTACTGCATACCAAGACCCAAAATTTCCTCCTGGGTAAGGGTTAATGAACGTAGGGTGGTAGTATAGTAAACATTTGGACTTGTTTACGTGGTTCTTTTTTTCTTTCTTTTTTTCTTTCTTTTTTTCTTGGGAATTACTGCATACCAAGGCCCAAAATTTCCTCCTGGATAAGGGTTAATGAACGTAGGGTGGTAGTATAGTAAACATTTGGACTTGTTTACGTGGTTCTTTTTTTTTTCTTTCTTTCTTTTTTTCTTGGGAATTACTGCATACCAAGGCCCAAAATTTCCTCCTGGGTAAGGGTTAATGAACGTAGGGTGGTAGTATAGTAAACATTTGGACTTGTTTACGTGGTTCTTTTTTTTCTTTCTTTTTTTCTTTCTTTTTTTCTTGGGAATTACTGCATACCAAGGCCCAAAATTTCCTCCTGGGTAAGGGTTAATGAACGTAGGGTGGTAGTATAGTAAACATTTGGACTTGTTTACGTGGTTCTTTTTTTCTTTCTTTTTTTCTTTCTTTTTTTCTTGGGAATTACTGCATACCAAGGCCCAAAATTTCCTCCTGGGTAAGGGTTAATGAACGTAGGGTGGTAGTATAGTAAACATTTGGACTTGTTTACGTGGTTCTTTTTTTCTTTCTTTTTTTACCATAAGAATCTTTCATTTAGTGATACAGACACCAAAACTGGCACAAAAGATGTCCAGAACATACATTTTAAGAAAAAAATGTAAACCACCAGAAAATTCAAGATGGCTGCCAGTTTTGAAGATGGCTGCAGAAACAAACCTGATAAATTTCAATTTTGGTGCTTGTATCACCAAGTGAAAGATTGTGTCAGCAATCTTCGCCGCTAATAGAATAGGATAACTTCTAGTTAAATTAGTTGTAAAGTGCGAAGCTTGGACTTTCGAATATCACTAGAATAGGTGATTTCTAAACGCAATTTTTAAAGCCTGTACAAAAAGTCTGGAAATTATTGAAGGCACCTCACAGTGCTTTGTTTGGAACTGCATATTAATACGGATGCTTAACTATTAAGAACACATGGATGAATACCCATCTTAAATATGATTGGATCAATCGTAACTTATAAGAAAAATAAACCAAAAATCAAATACCGTTGACCGTGCCTATGGTAAAACATTCACTGACGAAAAATAAGGCAAAAGGAACCGTTTCTCTGCAATAATGTTCACATCGCAGAAAAATATAGTAAAAGAAAATTCTTTCGTGAAAAATAAAACTAGAATGTCAAGCATAAAATCTTGCTATTGTGAAAAAGGATGTAAATATGACTATCATTTCTATTTGCCTTTAAGACACAATGCGTTTGACAATAAAATGATATTTACTATTTTTTTTACAAACGTTTTTATAGGAATATATCTAACGAAAGATTTGAGGACGGATATGATATATATAAAGACTATGAATAAAAATAAAACCTGAATAAAATGAAAATAAATGGTTTACTTTTTTTTAAATTTGAAGATGTTTCTAAGAAATGACATTTTTTTTAAATCAATAAAACAGATGTAGTCGTTAAGCCATAAAATGATAGCAGGAAATAAATTGCCAAACATAAATAAAAAGATTGAACAGATGTGCCAATTTAATATGCGCGATTTACACGGACATTATTTTATTTTACGAAGGCCTACTTCATAATGACTTCTTTCCTTATATTAAAAACACGGCATACTAGCTGCTTTCAATAAGAAACATATCTCATCTATATGGGTTGATCTTGATTCGACTGATTCTCGGAAAAGCTGTAAATGAAAATTGATACAACTTGGTGGTATTTGCAGCAGCTTTATTCCAGATGTTTCCCTCATTGGAAAACTGCAACACTGGCCCTACAATCGACATTTTCCCTAACTTGGAGCCATTACGGTTCATGAGCCGTCTTTCTTCCACTAACTACCAACTGTGTCCCCTAACTCTGACTCCCAACTTTTGACTGATTGATACGTGTATTGTGATATCTCGTTACGTTATTATATTACACTATCAGCCGGTCACTGGTGTATGACCGACCCACGTGGTCCACTAAATGTCTTAGAAACGGCCCCATGATATGTGAGGATGGGGCAGTTAATAGGGTCTGAGTATCAAGACGAAAAGCATACCTGGTATGCTAGACGTGAGTGTATGGCCCCATTCATTCTCTCAAGATCACGCTGGTGGCATTCTGGCTGGAACCTCCTTCTTTTAGTCTTCAGATCTGCTTCGTTATTTTTTATGCAGACATTTATGGCAGACACAAAAACACACAACACAGCACAATCGTAATATATAAGAAATATAATTAACTATTTATTTTATAAAATGTATACTATATATATTACAATATTAACATACAATTTATACATCCTACAACTTATTTTCACCATTACTGCTTTAAAAATAACTAACCTTAACTAGAGGTGAGAAAGAAGGGATGCCCCCCCCCCCTCATTTACAGTGAGACAAAAATATGCGTCTTGCCCCATGCTGCCCGAACGAAAAGAGACCAAGAAAATGAACGGAATTATGCGATTACATTCCGGTTTCTTATGTATCACTCCGCCTGCGGCCAAATCACCTGGCCATACAAGGAGTGTGTGTTCACAACCAGTAAAAAAGATATAGTGCCAGAATTTTATTTATGTTCTACCATTCTTTTTCATCAAATTCGCATTTTTGTTTTTGCTATTGTGAAAACAAACATGCTTTCTATTAAAACGTTTAACATAATTTTATCTGTAAATATTTATAACGATCGTAATTATAATCATTGACATCTTCCGCTGTTGCAATAAAAAAGTGTACATAATTCGACAGATGGAAGATCAGAAATGGATCTTCCATGCAAATGCGCATGTAAAAATTGCCACAGATGTAGTCCTGTACTTTTTAGAGTGTTGCTCGGTGTAATCACGCCAAGGTTTTCATGGCCTACCCTGGTTTCGTTTTCCTTCTAACATCCCTTCAATGCATATCATAGCTAATCCAATTTCCTGAGTCACTTGTATTTGAGTTGTTATTTGATGACGTTCTTGGGATTTGATCTGTGAGTCTGCTCTCAGTCACTGAACTCATTATATGATTTCGAAATGTTTCTATTTTCAACAGCAATTGTAATGCTGCTGTTATATCGTGAGATGCGTTAGGATCAATATAACATAAAATATCTTACCGCATGTTGTCCAGCCTTCACGTGGGTATGTTTGCAGCACACGATGAAAGAATGGAACCATTATAAACAAATAAGAAAACAACTCGCTGTTACATAAAGATATACATTTATTATGGAAACACGCACACACACACACGTAATGACAATTCAACCATAATACATGGAAGGTTAGAAGTTCAAGTATGATAACGGGAACGGACGGGAATGATGCTTATTTCTCCATTTTGAAAGTTACTCTGCTCCCCCCCTCTCCACTACTGGTTGTTGATCCCGTGAGACGTCACGAGAATTTTTAGTCTAGGTCTCGGGCAAGGAGAGGCCACTTTGCCCAAAGCAATAAAGAATTACTCCCCTTGAATTGTACTTTCGTATTGTCCTAACAGCTACAAAACACATTGCAGCCTCAGTCGCAAAGCAAAGAATAGAAAAGAATTTCAACTCACTATTTTTTTTGTACAACAGTAGTTATTTCCTATTTATCTAGTTACCGTTGTGGCGTCTCTAACGTGATCGCTTTCTTTTTCCTTACCCTGACCCCATTTCGCTCACGGTTCGGTATTTGCACAAAGCTGTTCGTGCGATATTACACAATGAAGTTGTCAACTTTATGCAGTCCAAGTCATACAATTCAACAGTGAGTATGTATTTTTATAAATTCTTGCTTTAATGTGATACGGTATTTTTCTGTGGATTCAATAATACTTTGATTTTTCTTAAAGGCCGCATATCCTAACTAGTTAAGTCACTGCAAATTAAATACTTCATAGATTTCATCAATGATCTCCAAAATCACATTCTAGATTCATTTGTCGAAATATACGAAAACTAGCCTGGATGCCCGGCGTTTCCCGGATGTTTGGAGGTGTGTATTGGGCAAAATAAGTGTTAGTACGCAGTCAGGCTCGAATCCGTACTGCGAAGAAGGAAAAGAACGTGAAAAAGTGAGGTCTTTGCTGTTGCGTCCATCGCCAAACCGAAAGTGACGAATTTTTAAATTAAGACTAGTCAATCGAAAAGATGGGATGACTTTCGAAAGTTGGGCGAAAAAGCGACCCCTCCCTGTAGAAAAGTGCCAAGTTCAACATGAAGCAACTTTTTCCATATTTGTCGTCCGAAGGGTCGAGCTTCAAAATGATACCGATCTTATGAAAATGCGTCACCTCTGCCGAAAGTTTTAGGCGGACATACAAGCATACATACATTTAAGCAGATGAGTGAGATTTGCATTATAGAAGATTGCTTTACGATCTATGCTCACATTTCAAAGGCCAATAACGACCAAGATATCTGAGTCCTTATCCCCAGACATTGAGCATGTGGTGTAATGAGGTAAAAATTAGCTGATTAATTTAACGCATCCAAATCCAAGCTTTTATTAGTTTGGTGCAAAAACAATACGTTTGACGTTCAACTTTATGTCAAAAAAACGACATTAGTTTTAAATGCTTTATCCTCGCTTGGCTCCAATTGATATGAATGGCTGTCGTCTAAAAGAGGCTCGTTGTTTGGACAAACTTCTATGTCTGACCTTTACTCCTGGCCTGAAATGGAAGATTCACAGCAAGGCTGTTGCCAAAGTCGCCGGGAAAATGGTTGCACCATTTTACCGCCCCAGAAGTTATCTAATACCCGACACAATCCTCCATCTGTATAAGAGACACCTGCATCCTAAAATGGATTACTGTTGCAACATCTTGGCAGGAACTGCTCAGAGCACCCTATCCTGCCTTGAAAAAGTTTTAAAAAATCGGCTTCAAAACCGTATCGGTACTGACATTTTTTCTGTTCTCTGCAACCTTTACCGTAGAAGAGACCTAGCGACCCTGTCTCTGCTGTATCCTTATTTCATTGTAATGCTCGTCTGAGCTCCAACCTACGTCCCTCTCATTGGCAAACGTTCACAAAAATCACTTGGCTGGCTACAACAATCATCAACAATATCCTCTCTCTCTCTCTCTCTCTCTCTCTCTCTCTCTCTCTCTCTATCTATCTATCTATATATATATATATATATATATATATATATATATATATATATATATAAGAATAAGTAGTTAATAAAACATGTTAAAAAACACTTTGAAAAAGAGTTTAAAAAAATATTTCATTTCATAAAGGAAGCAAAAAATAAGTGGATAGTCCTTAATCTGCGGAGGTTCGAAAAAATACTTTCCTTCTCACCAGAGGGTAGGATTTAGCAAAATGCGAGATCGGATTTTGCTTACAAAAGTATTTAATGAAACTACAAGTCATATATCTTACTTAGTAACAAATAGTTAAGCAGAGGGAATATGAAGAAAAAGGTGATTTCACGTAAATATATATATATATGTATATATATATATATATATATATATATATATATATATATATATATATCCGTGCCGAAATCTACATGCAAATTCCATGAAAAAATCTTCTTTCCTAAAACTGCCCGCCTGTAGAACTCTGTTCTGGGTATCTGTTTTCCAGCTAACTACAATATGGCCGTCATCAACAAGTACTATGTCAAAGAAGGCGCTTTATATAGAAGTAGAAGTTTTATACACATGTTCATTTCGGCTGTCATCTCGTTTGTTGATGTCTGTTTAAAAGGGGCAGGCTTTGTAATTGTGTGCGTATATTAGCGTGTCTGTTTTGCCAATAAGAGTGTGTTTATGTATCAGGCGAATAAACAGGATAATATTCGCACATGGATTATCAGAAGGTTCCAATACTTCCAAGGTTTTAATGACAAGATTATTGCTACGCAATCGCTTCATGGCTGTATTTTACATCTATGCCACGACGTTTAGAAGCAAAGAATCTAAAAGGCCCGTAATGTAAGGTTAGGAATACCAGATGAACATTTGGACTTGTTTGCGTGGTTCTTTTTTTTCTTTCTTTTTTTCTTTCTTTTTTTTCTTGGGAATTACTGCATACCAAGGCCCCAAATTTCCTCCTGGATAAGGGTTAATGAACGTAGGGTGGTAGTATAGTAAACATGTGGACTTGTTTACGTGGTTCTTTTTCTTTCTTTCTTTTTTTCTTTCTTTTTTTTCTTGGGAATTACTGCATACCAAGGCCCCAAATTTCCTCCTGGATAAGGGTTAATGAACGTAGGGTGGTAGTATAGTAAACATTTGGACTTGTTTGCGTGGTTCTTTTTTTTCTTTCTTTTTTTCTTTCTTTTTTTTCTTGGGAATTACTGCATACCAAGGCCCAAAATTTCCTCCTGGATAAGGGTTAATGAACGTAGGGTGGTAGTATAGTAAACATGTGGACTTGTTTACGTGGTTCTTTTTCTTTCTTTCTTTTTTTCTTTCTTTTTTTTCTTGGGAATTACTGCATACCAAGGCCCCAAATTTCCTCCTGGATAAGGGTTAATGAACGTAGGGTGGTAGTATAGTAAACATTTGGACTTGTTTACGTGGTTCTTTTTCTTTCTTTCTTTTTTTCTTTCTTTTTTTCTTGGGAATTACTGCATACCAAGGCCCAAAATTTCCTCCTGGATAAGGGTTAATGAACGTAGGGTGGTAGTATAGTAAACATTTGGACTTGTTTACGTGGTTCTTTTTCTTTCTTTCTTTTTTTCTTTCTTTTTTTCTTGGGAATTACTGCATACCAAGGCCCAAAATTTCCTCCTGGATAAAGGTTAATGAACGTAGGGTGGTAGTATAGTAATCATTGATGGTGTATATTGAGTAGAATTTGACTATTTACGGGGATGATGTAACAAGAATTTGTTTACATTAGATTTGAAACTTTAACAATACATAAATTCCTTTTGTTTGTTTTTTAAAACCCTTTTAATTAAAGTTTAGATTAAATACACATTCATTCTTGTTCTGGAATCCAGTCAAATCAAGAGATCACCAGAAAGATATACAATAACATATTGAAATAGTCAGGAAGGGAGAAGAAAATGATCTTTTAAAATTTTTTTTTACTTACTCACTGTTTGGGAAATGAAGGAAAACATTGATAGAATTCTCGAATACCTATGTTTCTCATAGAGAGATCATATATTAACCCCACAAAAAGATCCCCTTGATTTCTGAGATTCGGTTGAAGTCAAACGAAATAAAGTATGAATACCACGTTTATTAAAGAATTATTGATAAGAGACGGTTACCTTCGTATATAACCTTGACTATTTTTTTTGTTTTATTTAGACTATTATTCTAATATTTGTATTTTTATTTTCATAACGTTTCGGCCGATGTAACCTCCGACCATCTTCAAGTATATACACACTGGATGTTATTTCTTTTTTTTGTATTAATTCCTTTTTTATATCATGAATGTATATTTTTGAGATAAGGATTGGTTATTATTTTTTTCGTATCAATATGACTATTATTATCATCTTGGCTGTTTTTTCACAACGTTTCGACCGATGTAACATCCGACCATCTTCAGGTGTATTTGCACTGGATGTGTTTAGTGAATAGTGAAAAATGTGTGTTTTCTGTGTGTTTTTATTTATTTTTTTGTTTTTTTGTCTTTTGTTAAGTTTTTGTTTTTTTGCTCTCAAAAGTATACATGCATTATATCAAAAAAAACAAAAAAAAAAAAAACGGAATGGACCCGGACTTATTAATATAAAAAAGAAATACACCTGGCACTATTTGCGTTTTGAATATCCGATGGTTATATTCGTTGGGTTGTTGGTTGGTTCTTTTTTGTTTTACGGCATATCAACCCCTTTTCAGGTTATTTAATGCCGAATCCAGTGATTCGGAAGGACAATTTTTTAATAGAATATATTTTTTTTTCAAGCAAGTTTCTATTTAACCCATAGTTGGGACCCTAACAGGAACAACCACTCCGGGTCATAGTGGAACTGGGAGCAGTGGAAATTAAAGGGTGACTCCACACTCCCCAAAGCGCGCAAACTGCGACCTCACCATCGGATATAGGTTAAGGTCATATTCAGGACCATGTTAGTTGGGAAAGCAAAAAAAAAAAAAAAAATCACCATTTAACCAATAACATCCAGTGTGAAAACACCTGAAGATGATCGGAGGTTACATCGGCCGAAACATTGTGAGGAAAATAATAAACAAGATGAGAATATTAGTCCAAATAATAGAAAAAAATAATTACCAATCCTCATTTTAAAAATAATTCATCAGACCTTGACTATCTTGTGCAAAATATCGGTGAATTCATTTATTAAAATCTGTTCGCTTGAGATTTTACCAATCTATGGATTCCTGTTTACGACATTTTCGCTGTCCATTCGAATCTAAGCAACTCGTTGACAGTTGAGTGCTCCAACACCGCGATTTTCCTTCTTTTTTTTTTTTTGTTTTCGTTCGACCTTATTTCCGTTACTTCATCTCCCAGCAATGTTGACTGTTGACGGATGTTGAGATTCACTTAGCGAACCATACAGACCGGAAATGCGTTACGAGCATGCGCCCTGGCTTTACCTACTCCCATGTTACTCTCGTGGTGGATAAATAGAGGGCTGCGTTTGCAAATGGATGCTACATCGCGGCAGAAAACGTTATTTTTAATCAAGAAAATGGGAAATGGCAACAGGATAGATTGCCCGTGCTTAAGAGACCACGCCCTCAACAAATGCATACACAAGCGTTTACTTGGACCCTATGCATTCTTTTATCTTTATCTCTCTTCATCTGTTTGTCTCTTTGTCTGTCTGTTTGTTTGTCAAACTCACTTTCCCCGTACATACAATCTGTAAGAAATTGAATCTCCAGTATAGGAGCAAGAATTAGGAACACACACACACACACACACACACACACACACACACACACATATATATATATATATATATATATATATATATATATATATATATATATATATATACGTTTTATTTTTTATTACCGTATCTTTCTGTTAAGTTACATTATTGTTTCAGTTACCCGGCCGGATTTTTTTTGACGTCTGTAGCTTCCTCAGACTTTTAGGGAAATGTTCGTTGTTATGGGATGAAAGGATGAAAGTGAACAGGGGAGGGTTGCGAGAAGAGCGGGGGAAAAAGAGGAAGGGAATAGGGAGAAAGGTGGGAGAGGGGGGCTTGGTATGTCGGTAATGTTTTAGTTTTGGAGTTTAAGGAACTTGTGTGGGAGGGTCTGGGAAGTTTAATTCTGGTTGGCTGAGGGCATAGAGATACATGGAGGGAGAAGGAGGATATGTGGGGATAAGAGGAGGGGGTTACATTATAATTTTTAGTCTTAATGTTAAAGTTTTTGGCGTCTCGTTGGTGAGATGAGTTCTTGATAAGTATGTCTTGACCTGTTGGGTGTTCGCTTAGGTTCGGAGGCGGGGGGCTATGATTCGGTTTATTTATTTAGTTTTTATTTGTTGTTAATTGTTTGGAGAGGGTTCGCTAGCGGTCACGCGCACGAGCACACACAAGCGCACGTACACACATATATACTTAAAGAAACGTTCACATGTACACATACATCTCCGCCCTGGACTGCAAATATATACACATATGTGCGCATGCATGCATAGACACCTGCGTCGCTCCAGCCTACGTCAAATTTAATGTAACTTAAAGATACGGTAATAAAAAATAAAACGCATATTTCCTCTACAACAGTATTGAGAACTTTCTTCAGTTTTTATTAATTACCATTTCTACTCTCTCTCCTCTCTCTCTCTCTCTCTTTCTCTCTCTCTCACTCTCTCTCTCTCTCTCTCTCTCTCTATATATATATATATATATATATATATGCAGTTTAACCTGGATATCAGAGACTTCTTGGTATACGAAAATCTTGATATTGAAAATATATGCAAGTACAGCTTGGTTGTAAGTTATGAAAATATATATGGCAATTTAGATACACAGAATATTCCGCGCTTTATTCTCGTAGGAATTCGTCAGGCTTATGACAAATTCTCACGAGACTGAAACGTGGAATATTCTGCGTAGCTTAATTGCCATATATATTTTAATAACTTTATATATATATATATATAGAGAGAGAGAGAGAAAGAGAGAGAGAGAGCGAGAGAGAGAGAGAGCGCGCGAGAGAGAGAGAGAGAGGAATATAAAAATTCATATCTACAAGATCAAATTAGATACATGTAGAATGAATCCGGAAAGATAGATAATAAGAAATATGAAGAACGAAAGAACAATAGATAAAGCGTGATATGTACAAACAGACATACGCATAGATTTATATATAGACAAGTTTAAACAGATTACATAATTTAATCACATTTATTAATATAAGAAAATATAATTTCATGCGTAAAATGTAAGTATTTTCTTCTACAGTGCTCAATGCATGAGTAGGGCTAAGTAGTACGTTATGAAAATATATATTTCAATTAAGCTACACGAGAATGAAACGCGGAATATTCTGTGTAGCGTAATTGCCATATCTATTTTCATAACTTAAGTATGTATAAAGTGAGGTCATAAAATACCGAATTAAATTAAGATAAGAAATTCATTTTGCATTTAATGTTTTCACCGTATCTAATAACATAAATAATAATAATAACAATAATAATAATAATAATAATAATAATAATAATAATAACAACAACAACAACAACAACAACAACAACCTTGGGGAGGTGTATTGCCACTCAAATTCCAGTGAAGACCAACAGCCGCTACCAACGAAAAATCAATGGCAAAAAGCTGTTGTGATAACGCAAATGTATTTGAAAATACTATCGAAAGAGGCGGAGACTACTGAAAATCGGGGAAGACTTGTTGTCACTCAGCTTTCAGGGAACACTACAGGTTGTTTTCAAAAAGAGATTCTTAATAACCTTTGTGAAAGCTCCTTATGAGCCAATAATAGTAATAATAATACTGATATATATATATATATATAGTAATTTATAAAATATATATGGCGATTAACCTACACTGAATATTCTGCGTTTCATCCACTATAGTGGGTAAACGCAGAATATTCAGTGTAGGTTAATCGCCATATATATTTTATAAATTACTAACTAGCTCTACCTAGGTATTGAGCACTTTTGAAGTAAATACTTAAAGTTTACGCATAAATCTATACTTTCGTATATTAGGTTTATGTGAGTAAATGAAGTAGTTATATATATATATATATATATATATATATATATATATATATATACACACACACACACAGAAATGAATATAAAAATTTTTTTCATAATAATGAAAACAAATGCGATGAAATTAAAAATGATATTAATGATAAAATGATACTAGGGATAAAATAATAGAAATAATAACAATAATGATACAAAGAAAAATAACATCCATGACAAAAATAATGATAGAAATTATGATCATAAAAATAATATCAATGATAATGGCACTATTAAGAAAAGTAAAAATAAAAGTAAAAATAAATGTTCCAACACAAGCAGCACTTGTGCAGCTCCCAAACATGGCATTCCTACCACTAGACCTGACACACTTATCTTGGTACTCCTCACTTGGACGCCGTCACACATGCTTGAAGCCATCGGAAATGAACATATCAATCTTCATCTCATTAGAGTATAAGTCATGGTTCCAGTGATCCGTGTTGTCATGTCGTTACCAAACTTTCTTGAGTATCGTCTTCAAAAATGGCTTTCTTCCTTGGATGAGAGTCATGCACACACAATTTGATGTAGAGTGCAGCGTATGGTTTGAGCACTAACAGGCTGACCCCCACACCCCTTATCTCTTTGCAGCAATGCTGATAACACTCCTACGTTGATCTTTTTAAAAAAGCATTTGGATGTGAACGACCTACCCAAGGCGTGTTCTGAGTGGACTCTGCTCTTTTAGAAGATCTTAGCCACTGTGGTGCAGCTCAGTTTCGATGCTGGCAACCTTCTTGTAGCTGAGTCCATCTTCATGTAGAGCAAAAATACGTTTTTCAAGATCCACAGAAGGTTCTTTGTCATATGATACCAAGTATGAGAGAGTGTGAAATCAGCTGATAGGGAACTTAATTTTTACTATATAACGTGCACAAAGTATATTTTTCATTGTATAAAAGTGTCAGTGTTGTCCCATGAAGAGACAGACCTAAATATCTGCAAAAATGTGAAAGGTGAACTCACTTTTGTAATAAACAATGTATATATATATATATATATATATATATATATATATATATATATATATATATATATATATATATACTAGCAAAAGTACCCGTCGTTGACTGGATTTTCAACAATGGCTCATATCAGAGGAAATGAAATGCAGTTAGCAAAATATTTAGCTGCTAATGGACGCTATATTGCTTTTCAGCAAAATTATTGAAAATAGTTTTTTGAGTGTTGGTGGATAATTATATAGGGGAAAATTATACGAAAAGAGAAGTTGATACAACTTGGGTAATCCATTATCATAATTATATATATATATATATATATATATATATATATATATATATATATATATATATATATATATATAATGGATTAACCAGGCTGTATCAACTTCTCTTTTCGCATAATTTTCTCCATATAATTATCCACAACCACTCAAAAAACTATTTTCAATATTTGTGCTGAAAAGCAATATAGCGCCCATTCGCAGCTAAATATTTTGCTAACTGCATTTCATTTCCTCTGATGATATGCGCCATTGTTGAAAATCCATGGATTAAGAAAATTAAAATAACCCCTTCTATATATTCTATTTTGTCAAACAATAAATTCTTAAATCGAATATATGTGTCTATATGTTGTTTTTTTAGAAT
The DNA here is from genome assembly GCF_053919585.1 of Euprymna scolopes. Classification (NCBI taxonomy): domain Eukaryota; kingdom Metazoa; phylum Mollusca; class Cephalopoda; order Sepiida; family Sepiolidae; genus Euprymna; species Euprymna scolopes. The sequence continues at coordinate 8,661,705 of NC_136492.1, read as the reverse complement.
TTAAAATTGAACCACGAAACTTATATATTGCTCTATTTTTAAATATTGAGCTTTTCCCTTTTTGCTAAGATCACCTTGAAAGTATTACTTCAAGTAATATCTATCAGGAATTTTCATCTTAATTCTATCAGTGTCTTATCTCGCTTATATATATATATATATATATATATATATATATATATATATATATATATATATATATATATATATATACTAGCTTGGGGACGCCAGGCTTTTGCTTAAATATGATAATTTAGTTTGTTCAAATGTCGTATATATCATTATAAAGTCGTAATTTCAAAGGTAATCAAAATCAAAGTATTTAGGGTGCCATCACCTAGAATCGAGACCAAAAGCAAAACTGTAACATTCAATTTTGTAAACTGATTAAAAATTAAAAATAAAGCTACATAACAATATTTTCAATTTTGTCCCATCTTGTCCGGCTAAAGACCGATAAATGAATGGTCCATAAAATATCCCTCCTTGCGCCGCTATACAACTATTGGTTTCGATAGAGTTTGAAAATATTGAGACAGACAGACAGATACATGGCCTTTTATATATATATATATATATATATATATATATATATATATATATATATACCCGTTCACATACACTTTTTTATGATAAAGCTAGAACCCAGAATTAGATGGAATCGAGCAATTGCATCGACAATGGACAACGCCAAACCCAAAGCGGGTTTCGATGTACTGCATCTCATCATTGACGCGCCCCGACATAGGCGCGAACCCAGGTCGTCGCACGCATGAAGTGTGCAATACTGACGACCTAACCATATGACCCACGGCGCAATTTATTGGCTATACCTCGATTTTAATTTTTATATTTTATCCAGTACATCCTATTATGTGACAAGCAACGCGTCCTATACAACTGAGATAATTATTGCCGATATGCAGGCGGTAGATATCACATCTACAAACATTAACTTAAATTAGCCAACTCCCCAGACGCGATTTCGGAACAACCTATTTGTTGAGGGACATCACGTCCCTACGAAGGATGATCCGCTTTTTCGCGCCTCGGACCACGTCACTGATGAGATGCAGTACATCGAAACCGGCTTTGGGTCTGGCGTTGTCCGTTGTCGATGTAATTGCTCGATTCCGTCTTATTCTGAGTTCTAGCTTAATCATGAAAAAGTGTATGTGAACGGGTATTTATATATATCTATTTATAATCTCCTCTGAATGTCTAATATATATATATATATATATATATATATATATATATATATATATATATATATATATGTATATATATATATATATATATATATATATATATATATATATATATATATATATATATAAAGCTGAACGCCTCTGTGTGTGTGTGTCTGGTCACGAATAGGCTCCTATATGGTTGACTATTATAGAAAACTGATCACATATTATGATTGAAGATGTATCGAGACACAGGAATGGGAATGTTTGATCTGACATAATGATGATTCGTAAAAATTGTGGGGTCCGCGTACGCACCTGATCCACAAAGTATGGAAATAAAAAAGTTTAAAATTAAAAAAAAAAACGTTTACAAGTGTTTTTGATATAGATGTACATATATATATATATATATATATATATATATATATATATATATATATATATATATTATATATTATATAACATAAAGCTGAATGTCTGTGTGTGTGTCTGGTTACGAATAGGCTCCTATATGGTTGACTATTATAGAAAACTGATCACATATAATGATAGAAGATGTATCGAGACACAGGAAATGGTATGCTTTATCTGGTACAATGATGATTTATTAAAATTGTGGGGTCTGCGTTCGCGCCTGGTCCACAAAGTATGGAAATAAAAAATTTAAGAATTAAAAAAAAAAAAACATTTACAAGTGTTTTTATATAGATGTACATAATAATACTTTGATAAGTATGTTTTAACTTAAATAGGGATAGTATTATAATTGTGGGGTCTATGTTCGCGCCCGGCCACCATAAAATGGAAATAGGCACAAACTTTAATAAAGACTTTTCATATCTATCTGCGTAAGTATACTTTGATAATTATGTTTCAGTTTGAAGAAATATGGTATAATAAAAGTATGGGGTGTTCGTCCGCGCCTGACCTCCATAGAATGGAAACATGTCACAAAGTTTAACAAGGTTTTTTAATATACATCCGCAGAATATTGTGATAAGTGATTCAGTGTCAACAGGTATGGTATAATAAATTATGGGGTTTATCTATTTTATTTTTTCTTTTATCATATTTTGCTTTGGTTTTGATACCCGCAGATTCGAAGCTATCTCTTTACAACCCTTCCTTTACATAACCTATCATACTTTCAAAATCAGAGTCCATTTTCTGAAGGCTGTTTTTGAACCCAGTCAACGACGGGTACTTTTGCTAGTATATATATATATATATATATATATATATATATATATATATATATATATATATATATATTTCTTTTCGCAATATTCATTCTTTCGTTGTTAATTCGTTCATCAATTCTTTTTTTCTGCTTTAATTTTTTTCTTTTGTGAATTCTTTCATTTCTTTCATTCGTGAATTCTTTCATTTTTTGATTCGTGAATTCTTTCATTGTTTTCATTCGTGAATTCTTTCATTTTTTTTCATTCGTTAATTCTTTCATTGTTTTTAATTAGTGAATTCTTTCATTTTTTTTTCATTCGTGAATTCTTTCATTGTTTTCATTCGTGAATTCTTTCATTTTTTTTTCATTCGTGAATTCTTTCATTTTTTCATTCGTGAATTCTTTCATTTTTTTTCATTCGTAAATTCTTTCATTTTTTTTCATTCGTTAATTCTTTCAATTTTTTTTTCATTCGTGAATTCTTTCATTTTTTTATTCGTGAATTCTTTCATTTTGTTTCATTCGTTAATTCTTTCATTTTTTTCATTCGTGAATTCTTTCATTTTTTTCATTCGTGAATTCTTTCATTTTTTTATTCGTGAATTCTTTCATTTTTTTCATTCGTGAATTCTTTCATTTTTTTATTCGTGAATTCTTTCATTTTTTCATTCGTGAATTCTTTCATTTTTTCATTCGTGAATTCTTTTCATTTTTTCATTCGTGAATTCTTTCATTTTTTTTTCATTCGTGAATTCTTTCATTTTTTTATTCGTGAATTCTTTCATTTTTTTCATTCGTGAATTCTTTCATTTTTTCATTCGTGAATTCTTTTCATTTTTTCATTCGTGAATTCTTTCATTTTTTTTTCATTCGTGAATTCTTTCATTTTTTTATTCGTGAATTCTTTCATTTTTTTCATTCGTGAATTCTTTCATTTGTTTCATTCGTGAATTCTTTCATTTTTTTCATTCGTGAATTCTTTCATTTTTTTTTCATTCGTGAATTCTTTCATTTTTTTTTCATTAGTGAATTCTTTTCATTTTTTCATACGTTAATTCTTTAATTTTTTCATTCGTGAATTCTTTCATTTTTTCATTCTTGAATTCTGTTATTTTTGTTCATTAGTGAATTCTTTCAATTTTTTTTTCATTCTTGAATTCTTTCATTTTTTTTATTCGTGAATTCTTTCATTTTTTTCATTCGTCAATTCTTTATTTGTTTCATTCGTGAATTCTTTCTTTTTTTTCATTCGTGAATTCTTTCATTTTTTTTCATTCATGAAGTCTTTCATTTTATTTTCATTCGTGAATTCTTTCATTTTTTCATTCGTGAATTCATTCATTTTTTTTAATTAGTGAATTATTTCATCTTTTTTTCATACGTTAATTCTTTCATTGTTTTCATTCGTGAATTCTTTCTTTTATTTTCATTCGTTAATTCTTTCATTTTTTTCATTCTTGCATTTTTCAGTTATTTTTCATTCTTGAAGTCTTTCATTTTTTTTTCATTTGTGAATGCTTTCATTTTTTTTCATTCGTGAATTCTTTCATTTTTCATTCGTGAATTCTTTCATTTGTTTCATTCGTGAATTCTTTCATTCTTTTTCATTCGTGAATTCTTTCATTTTTTTTTCATTCGTGAAGTCTTTCATTTTTTTTTTCATTCGTAAATTCTTTCATTTTTTTCATTCTATAATTCTTTCATTTTTTTTTTCATTAGTGAAATCTGTTCGCAGAGTAACTTCAAAACGCTTAGAAATGGATTTGTATCCACTACCTTTCATGTGTGCATCCACTATTTTCTGTCTAACGTCGAAACTGTGTTCCTTAATTTTAGCCATCTTTGCAGTCTGGTGTTATTGATAAAGTGAAGGATTGACTAATGCACGCGTTGGAACGTTCTAGAAGATTATGCAATACTCAAATCATAATAAACAAGTAATATTTTGCATAAAATATCGTGAATTCTATGCTAAGAATCATGGATGCCAATAAATTTGAATTCGTCTGTTTTTTTGTTATCATTAATAATATTTATTTTGAATTCGTCTGTTTTTTGTCATCATTAATAATATTTATTTTGAATATTTTATAATAAACTAAAAGTGTTTCAGGAGATCTGTAGATGGTCGAAATAAATGTTCATCAACACTTTAATAAAAATAATTAGTGAAAAAATGTTTTTCTCCAAAAACCGTAAAAATTGAAAGGGTGCCAATAATTTCGGCTTTAACTGTATATATATATATATATATATATATATATATATATATATATATATATATATAGAGAGAGAGAGAGAGAGAGAGAGAGAAAGAGATAGACAGACATAGACAGAGATATAGATATAGGTATGTACATATATACATATATTTATACATATATGTAAATATAAAAATTACAATAAGTTTACCAAGGTAATCAAAATGGTAAACTTAAAATATTAATATTTACAAGTAAAGTAATCTCAACCAGATGTAAAAGCTCAATAAAACCCGACCGTTTTGGATTTTACCATTCTTGGATTTTTTACCCTTCGCCGGACTATCAATTCATGTGAAATCTTTTTATCATTTTTCTTTTACCTCCTATTCCCCTTACCTCACCCTTTTTTTAACCAAGTAAGATCTGTGACTTACTTGTAGTTTCATTAAATACTTTTATATGCAAAATCCGATCCCGCATTTTGCTAATTCCTGCCCTCTGATGAGAAGGAGAGTATTTCTTCGAAACTCCGCGGATTAAGGACTATCCAATTATCTTGTGCTTTTTTTTTTTTTTTAAATTAAATGTTTTTAACTCTTTTTCAAAATGTCTTTTAACATGTTTTATTAATCATTTGTTCATATATGTAAATATATATATGTACATATATATATACACACACATATATATATATATATATATATATCAATGAATTTAATAAGGTTTATGCAAGAGTACTCAATATCAACATAGAGCTAGATATACATTTAGGTAACTTATGAATATGTAGCAATGTTTATATAACACAAATAAAAAGTATATATATATATATATATATATATATATATATATATATATACATATATATAAACAGAGAGTCAGAGAGAGGGTTACGTAGATAGATAGATAGATAGATAGATAGATAGATAGATAGATAGATAGATAGATAGATAAACAGAGTTAGCTGAAGAAGTGCTTATGTACTTGTATTAATGTTGTAGAGAGCTACAGGCTAAACCAGCCGTTGATATGTTTGTGACTAACAAAGCAAGATAAACCCGGAAATTTGAATGTGTTTAAATATTTATGACTTGACCGAACCATCTAATAAAACCTGTGAGACAATCTACTTCCGGTATCCAAGCTCTTCTCGATGCACCAATCAGATGAGGGCAACGGAAATGAGAAAATACGCTTCAATTGATAGCAATAAGTGATGTTTACGTATTGTGTAGACACAGCCACTCGACAAATATGATCAGTCGCATATCTATCGCCGAGCAATTCGTTCGGTGGAGGGGGGATATAGGGCGGCAATCATAGACTTAAGTTTTTAATTCTTTTTGTTGTTTCTATACTCATCGTAAACGACCTCCGTAAGGAGAAGGCCATGTTAGTGAATCGAGTTCATATGCTGACGTCAGGGTTTTTAGTTATGATTTACGCTAAGTGGATTCGAGGAGACGATTATTACAAACTATATGTAGACATATGACTGCAGTTATTTCTATTTTAAATTATTTCTATTTTTGATTTATGAGGGGCCTCTAATAAGTTTCCAGACTTTTCTTTGAACAGGCATTTAAAATTCTCCTGAACCCTTGACAATTCAGTATATTATTGCTATACATCTTATGAGATGACTGACCAATTTTGATGATTTCAGGTTCTAATGAACAGCTATAGCGGAAATTCGAATTCACCTTACTAAAGCCTGATTATCAGAATTGGTGAATTTAAAAATGCAATCTGAACGTGAGGACACATTAGAAGAAGGATATGCAATAAAAGTGTGTTTTAAACTTGGAAAATATGGCACAGAAACGTATGGAATGCTTCAGACTGCTTTTGGACCATCTTGCATTAATCGAGTATCAGTTTTTGAGGGATATAAAAGATTCAAGGAAGGCAGGAAGTCTCCCAGGGATGGTGAGAGATGTAGGAGGAGTAGAACACCAGAGTTGATTGGCCAAATAAAGAATTTCAAGGATAAGGACCGTCGCGTGTTAAAAAAAAAATTTGTAAACTTATATAAGTGCGAGGAGGTTTCTTGCGATTATCTCGTACATAATTCATTATTTAATCAACTTTTTTACAATAGAGTCGCCATATAGCAAGGCCTGAAAGCCACTCTTGGATGATGGTCAATGAATGTAAAAAGTTAGTATAGTCATCGTTAATGGTGTAGATTGGGTAGAAGTTAGATTATTTAAGGGATTGGCTTACAAGAATTTGTTTGCATTGGACTTTAAGGCTACTATATTTTAATCAGGCGAGAACCTTTTAATTATTTACCATTTATTTTGTATATTATGGTTATCAGTTTGTGGTGTACCTTGGCCACTTTTTATCCTTTCGATTCTCCTTGGTTTACTTATAGATTAAGATGTTAGGAATGAGGAGTTTTACATAGTGGACCATGAAGGGAGTAGGTATTTGTTTTTAACCTCTAATTTAAAGCATAGTTTCTTAACTATAACTATACTTACTTAAAATCGACACACCTCGAGTGAATAAATGTACTTATCGAAATACGTAGAACAGGAAAACATAATTTTTATTTTTTTAAATTCAATTTTCACCCACAAAACGGCACAGTGCCATTTTGAAGTAGGGGGCTACTATCGGGGACATAAGTTGCAGGTGTACTATGAAGGGAGATGAGTAGCAAGATGTTTGTTCACATTACAATAGAACTTCTGCATGTCAGTAGAGTTGGGAAAACAGAATCCCAGAAGGAAGTTCCAAAGTCTAGCAGTTCTGGGAGGAAAAAAATATTGGGGTAGAAGGTTTTCTTACACCTAAGGATCTTTACTGTGAAGGGGTGGGACTTAGCTGTTTTTACGTCGATGGGGTACAAGTATTTGTGGTTCGTCAGGGCATTCACCGTTAAAATACTTGTAGAACAGGCAGAGGGATTCAACATTTCTTCAATGGGACAGGGGCTGAGCTTAGATGACAGTTCAGGACTTATTAGGTTGGCAACTCTCTTTTGGACCTTGTCTAGAAGTTAGAGACATATTAGAGATGCGCCAGACCAACTGTGACAACCGTAATTCATACGTGAACAAATGGTGGCCTTATAAGGGTACAGGATACTTTCAGGCGTAAATAGTTTTCTAGCACCGTAGAGAGAACCCATCGTCTTCGCAGCAGCCTTGGTAATGCTCCCAATGTATCTGTTCCAGTTCATGTTCCCTGTGAACATTGGCCGAGAAGTTTAAAGGAAGTACTTTCGGGCAATGTGTTCTTGACCGTTGCTATTGGTGGTAGAGAAGATTTCTTGCGATTACTGGAGGATAGAAGCTTAGTCTTAGCAGCATTGAATATAACCATCCATGTTTGTTCTCATTCCACTACAGAGTGGAGGTCTTCATCTAGTGTTTCTGCAATTTCCTTAGCTATGGGTTTATTTGTTTTCCCCTCGTGCCTGTTATAGAGAGTGGTGTCATATAACTACAATGACCTAGCCATTCACCTAAATTAAACGGAAATTTTGAACTCAAGGGTGCATGCGCGAGTACTTGAGATTATCAGGAAATTGAAGAAAGTTCGGATCCTGTAATGCCGAACAAAGAAGAAAGATTTAAATATTAGTAAATGTGTTAAGTAATTTGTATAAGTTAAAATTGATAGAAACTACTGAGGTAACGGAAGGCAACTCTTTCAAGCATTATCATCATCTTTATTGGGGACAATAGGTTTATTTATTGCGACTGAGCACAATATTTTGATCGCAAAAATAACTGTGACTATGAATTGATTAAATTCAAAAGAAAGGGCACACTTAGGGAGGTATTTTGGTGGTCAAGTCACTAAATAGAGATTAGCTGGTTTCCCGGCATAGCCCAGGATGTAATAAAGATTGACTGAAATACATGTTCTAGCTGGTTTCTAGGCGTTGCCAGGGATGTAATATAGACACATTATGTTGTATATTACCTGTTCTCTTCTCCCTAAGGTAAAACAATTTCATATACATGCTGTAAATTACCTATGCTAGGTATAAAACATGAACAATACCAGTCCTAGGGTAGATAAAACAAATAATACATAGAGATGAAAGATTCCTCTCCCCTAAGAATAAAACATATGTTCAATATCTGCTTTTGTTTTTTCATTGTTTATACGGTCCCGAGCAACGCCGGGTAGCCCTGCTAGTCTATATATATAAATTGAGTCATTTTATTTTTTTATTAATAAATGTTTATCAACTAAGTATATCTTTGTTTCCGTTATATTTCTTAGATAGATAATATCTCTTCAGAGATTGAGAGTGAATTTCATTCAAATTAACTTGAGATTTTTGGAGAAATACGAAAAACAATCAATATACCAATTAGTGTTGCTACCTACTCTGTACACGTTTAGTTAAATGTTATGTTTTTTTATCGTTTAATGTATTTTATTTAGATTTATTTTTTCGTAGGTTATTACCTTATAAATTTTGTTAAAATTAATTAAGGAGAAACGGTTAAGGATATTGTTATGTTTGCAGTTTGAACCAAATAACGTATAAGGGAATACAATGAAGACTCAACAAACAAAGGTAGATCAATAAGACGTGTATTAGGAAAAGTATATTCACAGTATATTAACATAATGGTTGTCAGGTAAGAGAGTCTTGGCTGGAGAACATATCTGCTCTCGGCTCGGCCTTCGGTGGCTTCTGGTTAACACACACTCAGACTAACCGAGTCTTGTTATTTATGTGTAATATTATCCACATATGTAAATGAGTGAGTGCCACCTCAACACCCTCCTCCCAAGATTTGAAGTCACACAGATTTCAATATTTTTTTCGCTTGGGATTTAACATTAATGGTTCTAGAAGTCTTCGTTTAGCTCTATGCGGAAGAAATTTGAAGAATTTTTGCATGTGCAAAGCTGACCGAATCGCCATGTTCATTTATGTACGTTTATGGCGTTGCCATTCTTTATGTTCTCTTCTCTGTTCACTGAGTTTTATTTCTAACTTACGTTGTATTTCTCCTATATATGTCTAGTAGCAGTTATTACAAGGAATAGAGTATGCGCTGCCATTTGATGTGGAGGTTTCGGAGGAGTACCTAATGTTTTTATGTTTGGTTTATCGTTAATGAAATTGCTGGTATCGTGTGCATACCAAGTCTACGAAATGTTTTCAAATTGCTGCATTATTAGTATAGGTCGGTATAGGGAAATATCTATTTAGTAGGGATATGTCTGTTGAGGCATGTTTCTTGTTTATATTGGAATATATTTGTGTGGCTTTTTTTCGTCGTATTAGAAATGAAATACGTCGGATATTGTTAAGTTTTTTAGTGCGTTTGTGATATGTTGAAGTTCATCATCAACATATTGAGGAGTACTGATTCTGAAGGCACGTAAGAAAAAGCCGATAACAATTCTATCATTGTGGCGCGAGTAGTAGTGTACCTATTTACTATGCCTCCCCACGAGACAGAGTTAGACACCAGGGTCGTTTTTTAACGTGGAGAAAATGCACAAAAATAAAAAAAAATTCTCAGTCGTGAAGGACTGATCCTCCACCGAAAGAGAACAAGAAATGGAGGTGCAGCATCTGAAGAACAGATACTACACTTTGATGTATTTATTTGCTCCCCCACTGAGAAAATTAGGCACAAGGCCGATTTTTAAAGTAACGGATGAAGGGGAAATGGGGACCAACTCCCCGGGGAGTAGGGGAGCTGGATAGTGATAATTGGTATGAAGTGTTGCCCCTACATTGACCATGGTCTTATATGTGAGGTTGCCCCCACATATGGTCTTTGCTTGCAGTATCTACCGGAACAGATATTATTTATTTGCTTCCCTACTGAGCAAATTAGGCACAAGGCCGTTTTTTAATGTGGAGAGAGAGGGAGGGGGAGGGAAAAGGGAGACCAGCTCCCAAGAGGTGGGAAATGGGAGCTGGATAGTGACTGTTGATATGAAGGGTTGCGCCTACATTGAGCAACGTCTTATATGTGGGGTCGCCCCGACATATGATCCTTGCTTGCAGTATCTGCTGGAACAGATACTAAACTTTGAGGTATTTATTTCCTCTCCCACCTAGCAAATTAGGCACAAGGCCGATTTTTAGAGTGAGGAGTGAGGGGGAAATGGGGACCAACTCCCCGGAGAGTAGGGGAGCTGGATAGTGACAATTGGTATGAAGGGTTGCCCCTACATTGATCAAGGTCTTATATGTGGGGTCGCCCCCACATATGGTCTTTACTTGCAGTATCTGCCGGAACAGATGGTATTTATTTGCTCCCCCACCGAGCAAATTACGCACAAGGCCAATTTTTAATGTAAGGAGTGAAGGGAGGGGGAAGGGAAAAAGGGGACCAGCTCCCGAGAGGTGGGAAATGGGAGCTGGTTAAAGGTCAGGTATGTGGGGTTTCCCCCACATCTGGTCTTTGCTTGCAGTATCTGCCGGAACAGATGGTATTTATTTGCTCCCCCACCGAGCAAATTAGGCACAAGGCCAATTTTTAATGTGAGGAGTGAAGGGAGGGGGAAGGGAAAAAGGGGACCAGCTCCCGAGAGGTGGGAAATGGTAGCTGATTAATGGTCAGGCATGTGAGGTTGCCCCCACATCTGGTCCTTGCTAGTCACAGCTAGTCATAGCTTGTCATAGCCTGCAGCATCTGCCGGAACAGATGGTATTTATTTGCTTCCCCACCGAGCAAATTAGGCACAAGGCCAATCTTTAATGTAAGGAGTGAAGGGAGGGGAAAGGGAAAAAGGGGATCAGCTCCCGAGAGGTGGGAAATAGGAGCTGGTTAAAGGTCAGGTATGTGGGGTTTCCCCCACATCTGGTCTTTGCTTGCAGTATCTGCCGGAACAGATGGTATTTATTTGCTCCCCCACCGAGCAAATAAGGCACAAGGCCAATTTTTAATGTGAGGAGTGAAGGGAGGGGGAAGGGAAAAAGGGGACCAGCTCCCGAGAGGTGGGAAATGGGAGCTGGTTAAAGGTCAGGTATGTGGGGTTTCCCCACATATGGTATTTGCTTGCAGTATCTGCCGGAACAGATGGTATTTATTTGCTCCCCCACCGAGCAAATTAGGCACAAGGCCGATTTTTAATGTGAGGAGTGAAGGGAGGGGGAAGGGAAAAAGGGGACCAGCTCCCGAGAGGTGGGAAATGGGAGCTGGTTAATGGTCAGGCATGTGGGGTTGCCCCCACATCTGGTCTTTGCTAGTCATAACTAGTCATAGCTTGCAGTATCTGCCGGAACAGATGGTGTTTATTTGCTCCCCCACTGAGCAAATTAGGCACAAGGCCGTTTTTAATGTGAGGTAAAGACCAGCTCCCCTAAAAGTAGGCAAAAAGGGGGCACTCTGGTTACCAAAAATAATAATTGCCCCAGTATAGAGGGTTTCCCCTCCATTGACTGGTACAAATTATCTTAAGTGCAGCATCTGCCGGAACAGATGGTATTTATTTGCTCCCCCACTGAGCAAATTAGGCACAAGGCCGTTTTTAATGTGAGGTAAAAACCAGCTCCCCTAAAAGTAGGCAAAAAGGGGGCACTCTGGTTACCAAAAATAATAATTGTCCCAGTATAGAGGGTTTCCCCTCCATTGACTGGTACAAATTATCTTAAGTGCAGCATCTGCCGGAACAGATGGTATGTATTTGCTCCCCCACTGAGCAAATTAGGCACAAGGCCGTTTTTAATGTGAGGTAAAAACCAGCTCCCCTAAAAGTAGGCAAAAAGGGGGCACTCTGGTTACCAAAAATAATAATTGTCCCAGTATAGAGGGTTTCCCCTCCATTGACTGGTACAAATTATCTTAAGTGTAGTATCTGCCGGAACAGATGCTACACTTTGATCTTGACCAAAAGGCCAAAGCGCGAGTAGTAGTATAGGTAATCGTTCTTATGTGTAGTTTTTCGGTGGATTTTGAACATTAGATCGTTTTCTGGTCTTATGATGAGTACATATAGAAACGGTAGAGAGCTATCTTGTTCGGATTGGGGGTTAGAAAACGAGGACACAGTCGTGGGTCATTACGTAGATAAAATGTCCATTATTCTTTTCATTAGATCTGCGTGTTTTAAATCAGCGAAACCTGCTTTTTCTAAATCTTATTTTAAAAACAAACCTCAACCTCACTTTCTCGTTTCTTTTTCTCTTTCATTATACGCCCGGGTCTCTCTCCTCAACACATACGGAACTGTCACGAATTTCCCCCTTTCATAAAAAAAGGCAACCAAAATGTGTCATCTGCGCATGTCATCTGCGCATGTCATATGCGCATGTCTGCTTGTCTTCTACAAGCATATTCTGATCGATCAATTTTTTTCAATTACTCCGCGCCTTCATAGTCAAACAGCCGCTATAATTAGACGTTTTTTAAACGAAATACAATTTAAATGGATGAAATAAAATATGGAAATAAATAAAGTTAATAAAAATAATTGGAGTCCCTTACTTAAGTAATAAAAATAATAAAACGAATTCATTTAAAATGAAAATAAATTGATTTTAATCAAATAAATTAAATATTTAGATTAATCAAATAAACCGAAAACATAAAATAATTAGTTAGACTATATTGCTGTTTGAATAAAAATAAAACAATTACCCAAAACATGAATAAAATAATGAAATAAAAGTGTTTAATACAGTTATTTAAAAGACAAATTCGGATATAAGCAATTAAATGCAAAGACAATTAAATGTTTTCCATAAAACATACAGTATATTACTGTTTAAAAAAAAATAGACAATGCCCAAAAAATACAAAAATGTATTTAATAATTTTAATTAAAAATAAATAAAAATATAAGCAATTAAATGCCAATAAAATTAAATGTTTTCCATGAAACATACAGTATATGACTGTTTAAAAAAATAGACAATGCCCGAAAAATACAAAAATAATGAAATAAGATGTACTTAATAATTTTAATTAAAAATAAATAAAAAAATAAGCAATAAAATGCAAAGAAAATTAAATGTTTGTATTAAATAATTACACTATATAGCTGTTTGAATATAAGATAAAACACATATTCTTAATATGAAAAAAATAATGAAATAAAAAGTACTTCATAAATTAAAATAAAAAATAAATAAACCAATTAAATTTTAAAAAAACTAAATGTAATTTTTAAAAAATAATTAAGTGAACAACAAGTAAATAAAATTTAAAAACAAAATTAAAATATCAACAAATAAATACAAAATAAAATATTTAACATAAAATAAGTACTTCGACTATTATTAATGTTCGAAAATATACAAAAGTACATTCCATAAAAAATAAATAAAATAATTTAATAAATTAAAAAAATATATATTTTTTTAAATTAAAATTAAATATAAGTCATTAAATGAAAAGAAAATTAAAAGTTTTACATAAAATTATTAGTTAGACTATATTGCTATTCGAAAAATAAATAAAATTCTGCTAGATCTACAACAGATGTGCTTACAGTAATATCTCATAGGATTAGCAAATCTCTCGACGGAGGCCACCTTTCTAGGGCAATTGCTCTTGACATATCAAAGGCCTTTGATAGGGTATGGCATAAAGGTTTACTTCATAAGATCTCTAGGTTCATAAGAGTAGTAGTTGATGGGCAAAATCAGAAGCTCACAATACTAATGCTGGTGTTCCTCAGGGGTCCATCCTGGGCCCAACTCTTTTCCTGATCTACATTAATGATTTTCCAAATCACATCCTTACATCATTCATAGACATTTTTGCTGACAACACTACCATTTATGGTAGCACATCTAAGACAGTAAACGACCAAGTTCTCTCCAATTCTCTCTCCTCTGATCTTGAGCACGTAGTACAATGGGGAAAGGAGTGGCTGGTTACTTTTAATGCATCTAAAACCAAGCTTCTCTCTTTACATCATCAACATTCTGATCCACATCTGGCATCAATTGAAATGAATGGCTCTCGTCTTCAGGAGGCCTCAAGTTTTGACAAGCTTCTGGGCTTTACATTTACTCCTGATCTTAAATGGAACTCGTACATCAAATCTGTTGCCAAGGCCGCTAGAAAAATGGTGGGATCTTTCTATCGATCCGGTAAATATCTCACTGCTGATGATATTCTCTATCTATATAAGAGCCAGGTACGCCCAAGGATGGAATATTGTTGCCACATCTGGGCAGGAGCTTCTAGAAAGGACTTGTCCTGCCTTGATAGAGTTCAAAATAGACTTCGTAGCCTCGTAGGAGATGTCCTTTTCTCTTCCTTGCAACCTCTATCTCACAGAAGAGATGTTGCGAGTTTGTGTATGCTGTATCGTTATTTTCATGGAAGGTGTTCAACTGAGCTTCAATCTATGATCCCCCCTCGCCAAACTTTCACAAGAAACACTCGTCTAGCTGTAAATACTATCAATAATTTCCCCCACTCTTTATCTGTGCCTAAACCTAAACGTAGATTCCATGAACAAAGCTTATTTCTTAGAACTGCACGCCTGTGGAATTGTCTTCCGTTTTCCTGCTTTCCGGCTGACTACAATATGGTTGTCTTCAAGTCTAACGTAAATAAGTTCTTGATGAGCCATTCTATATAAGTTATCAAATTTACCAAATATTCATTACTAATGATTACTATATTGTCCAATGTCTACTGTACACTCTTTAACCCTTATCCTTGAGTGGCCTCGGCCTTGATAAGTGGTGATGCCTATGTAATAAGAAAACAAAACAAAAAAAACACCCAATAAAGAAAAAAAAATAACATAATAAAAAATATACAGCGTATTTTTAAAAATAAATTCAAATATAATCACATACATGAGAAGGAACATATGTTTATTTACAAAAAACTTTAACGTTAAACGGTAAAACATGTTTATGTTCTTTTCTTTACTTTATGCGATCCGACACACTTTACTTTATATATATAGTTACTCCTGATCTGAAATGGAACATACACATCAAATCTGTTCCCAACGTCGCTGGATAAACGGTTGGAACCTTTTACTAGTCCAGTAGATATCTCACTACTGCTGCATTTCTCCGCCTATATAAGAGCAAGGTACGTCCAGGGATGAGATAATTTTGCTACATCTAGCAAGAGCTGCTAGAAAGACATTATCCTGCATTGACAAAGTTCAAAATAGATTTCGTAACATAGTGGGGATGCCCTTTTCTCTTCTCTGCAACCTCTTTCCCACAGAGGATACCTTGCGATCCTGTCTCTGATTTGTCGTTATTTCCATGACAAGTGCTCGTCTGAGCTTCAATCTATTGTCATCCCCATCGCAAAACTTTCACGAAAAACACTCTTTTGTCTGAAACCACTATCAATGATTTGTCAACTTTTTATTTGTTCCTAAACCTAAACGTAGATTCCATGAACAAAGTTTCTTTCTTAGAACTGCACGCCTGTGGAACTCTCTTCCGTTTGCCTGCTTTCCAGTTGACTACAATATGGTTCAAGTTCAACGTAAAATAGTTCTTTATGAGATGCGCTCTTAATTAATCCAATTTACCAAATTTCCACTACTAACGAGCACTATATTATCCCATTGACTACTGTACACTCCTTAACCCTTATCTTCGAGTGACTTCCGGGCCTTGATAAGTGGTGACTTCTATGAAAAAATATGTAATTACTATTGTGTATATTTTCAGGAGTCAAATATGTACACGTTCAGATAACCCGATAGATTCCACACTGTCAGCCAGGCCTCAACCTCAGTCCCATCACCGCAATGTTTCCGTTTTACAAGTACTTTGCTTGAATGTACTTAAATAAACTCATAGCAATTTCTCCCCATCAACGTACCATAAACTAACCTGACATACAACAAAACCCCTACTTCTATTCTGATAGTTTCTTCTTACGGACTTTGTCATTCCCGCCCTGTTTCTCCCTTCTCTGTCTGTACTACCTGCAAAAGTTTAAATGCAATGCAAACAAACATCTCGCTGCTCAGCTCCTAACAGTCCCCTGTTAGTCACGATCCCAAATTGTCACCCGTTACGTTCCAAAATTCAATATGCCCAATTTGGCGCGAAAAAAGTAAAAAAAATCTGGGCTCGTTTAATTTTAAGTCGTGATAGCTTAATTACAATGTGTGGTGCCGGGTAGGCGGATGCAGGGGTCCTAAAGAGGGAACACTTATGTACTGACAAGGCAGTTGACTCCTTTTTCACGCCGCTTACCCAGCGCTGTTAACCGAAATCGAGAAGGCATGTCAGCAGACACTTAACACCAATTTAATGCTATCTTTATTGGGCGCATAACATCACACAGCTCATGCGCAAACGCCTGTAACGAAATATTAAGTTTCTTCCTCATTAACGGAAACAAACGCGAAAAACGCAATTAAACGTCACTTGTTTATTTTGCAGGAAAAGGGAAGAGAACCGCATTCTTCTTTGATATTTTTTTCGCCTTTCATATCCGATGCAGATCTCTATCTGTTTTTGCATCTCAGACATTTACATCGGACTCACACACACACGCGCACGCGCGCACACGCGCGCACATATACACACATACACTATGTCTGCGTGCGTGCTCGTTTCCCATAGATTCGGAAACGATTAAGACAATTTTCTATTTTTGTTGTGTTGTTGTATCATAAAGGGGATCGTGTGTGATACATGTTATGTATTTTCGGACATACCTTCTGCGTCGTAGATGTTGGTCTACCTGGAATCACCTCGTATCTTGGAAGGGAGATTGGCACCTATTGGACGAAGATTCATTTCACTCCAAGACAAGGAATTGGTTTTATAGTTTATTTCACTTTCCAGATGTCTCGCAGAAGGATGGAAAGTGAATCTCTGGCTTGCGTAGTTTCTCTTGGTCTCGTTTCTACACACGTCAGCGCCCCCCCCCCAGTTAAGGGGAGGAGACGTCTGTGAAGCCGTCCGTCGCCTTCTATGTCCAAACCAAATCTCAACAATTCAGCTAACCTGATCACGTGACTCACATGCAATCCGATCAGCTGACCCTGACTTCCGGTCAACGTGTCTATAATATGTTACACACACCCTCTCTCTCTCCCTCTCTCTCTCTCTCTCTCCATTCTATAACATTTTAATTTCACACAAACGTACTTTATGTCGCTGGGGGTGTTCTTGGATAAGTTTTTTTATCGGAATGCCTTGTAAAATATCGAAAATAGATAATGGAAAAATCTAATTAGGAAAGTTATAGTCAGCTTTTGACCAATGTCAAAACCCTTATAGAATCACACATGACAAGTGCATTGGAGATGTATTAACCCCGCATAAGCAGAAAGGCAAGACATATCAAATCAACAGTAGGTTCTTTGATAATCTTTTGTTTGTATTGATTTTAACCCCTCCTTTCCACATCAAATACTCACCCAACAAAATCCCTATTTTTTTTTTAAATTTTCAAACCCTTAAAAACTTAATTTTTCCTTATTATTAAACCTATATTCTTCTAATAATCTTTTTATTTTTACTTGGATCGCAATCACGAAATTCTCGCAAACTAATACAAATGATAGGACGTATTTTAAATGTAATAACTACTAATTCCGAAACGATCGTACATATAAATATGATGTTGATATGTTTCCTCCAATGAAGACTTGATAGTTTTACATCTCTCACGCTTAGGGTGTCCCAGAAGAAGCTGACGGATGTCAAATTTGATTAACTTCCTTAATATTAAAGTTATGCTTACCAATTTTCATATGTAGGTAGATGAGCCTCTCCGTGATTTCCTGAGACATAGTAAGATATCATAGTCTACTTATTCTAATTTTATTTACACAACTTAATCTAGGGTATGTTTTTCACAAGGTCTAATTTTTGTTATGAAAAATGATGTTACTCAAATGTCCACTAATTCCGATTACTTCATCCGCCATTACTCCACACCATACTGTATATTTTTTGAGGGTGTAAATTCTTTTGTACTGTTGCGTAGGGATTTTCTGATCCCCTAAATCCTGCAATTTTGCTTATTTATGAACCCATTCAGATGAAAATGGGCCTCGTCGGACATAATAAGGTTTTTGAGAAAGTTTGGATTCCCTTTGGCCAAATCTTGGAATTGCATGGCGTATTCCAGCATTTTTTTTTCCGGATCGTTTGGCTGAAGATCTTGCACCAATTAAATTTTATATGGAAATTTGCTCTCTTCATAAAACATTCTATGAAGAGAAGATCGAGAGACCTCAATTTGACTTGATCTCCTTCTTACTGATGTGGATGGAACCTTGGCCACACTCTCAACTAATCTCTGACGATTCTCATCACTTTCTGCCGTACGGGATCTACCAGACTTAGGGAGGTCACATACAGATACTGCTTTTATTGCATTGGGAGTAGGGGATTTTCTTGTGTTGAAGTTTCGTCGAAATTCTTTTTGAGTTTCTGATATTGACTCATTCAACCGAAAATACGACTCTACGATAAATATCAGTTCCTCTGTAGTGTAACGACTCATGATGACCTTCGAAGGGTTAATCTAGGTGATCTGAAAAATAAAAGAAAAATATAAAAAATAAAGAAAGTTATGAATTTTTTTAAACCATCAGTTTCTTTTAAGACACCATGTATATATATATATATATGTGTGTGTGTGTGTGTGTGTGTGTGTGTGTGTGTGTGTGTGTGTGTGTAAATATATATATATATTATTTACTATGTTAATTATTGAATACCTACAGACACTAGTGTTCCATCCTTTCGGGGATCATCAATACAGGGTGTCATGATTAACGCCAGTCGAATAGAATATGTGGTTAAGTGGTTAGGGTTAGAGTTAGGGTTAGTCATTTAGAACTGCTTTAAAGCTTCACCACTTCAAACAAATTTTCAACAATTATAACAATTTATAGATCACCTTCCCAGCTATATTGTTGAAAAAAAATAAATTTTCGTTCAGTAAAACAAAGGTTATGATGAATTTACTGGTGTTCAAAATCATAAAAACACGTAAAGAGGTGAGCGACGTGTTTTTATGACTGGTTTCCATAGCAACCACGCCGCTTCAGCGACTACTGTTGTTACCAGTAACCGCTTAAAAAGTGAAACAGAGAGATTGAAAGAATGAAAGGGAGATAATGGGGGGTGGGTATTGAAAGCATACGAGTGTCATACATTATTATTACATATGTGTAGGTTATGTTTATGGGGTCAAAAAAAAAAGACTGAAATTAAACACAGAACAAGTAAATTTATTGGAAGACTAGAAAAATCATGGAGTACAATAGAAAAATGCCTGCATGAAAAGTAATATGGTTAAGCTTAAACATGGAAAAATAAAGGACTAAGTTCTTAAAACTGGAAAAGAAAAGGACAAGATATTCTAGTAAAAATATAATAAATTAATAACTTACAATATTGCAACATTAAGAATTTTTTAAATTCAATTTCTAACATAATATAATCGTTATTTTATGCTGCAATATTTTAAGTTATAAATTTATCACAATTTTTTCTAAAATATCTTGTCCTTTGTTTTCCAGTTTTAACAACTGGTGAACTAGTTTTTTTACTTTTCCATGTTTAAGCTTAACCATATAACTTTTAATGCTCGCATATATATATATATATATATATATATATATGTGTGTGTGTGTGTGTGTGTGTGTGTGTGACACTATTTTGTAAATGTAGTAACTAAAAAGACGACGATTATTATTCGTCTACTACTCAGAAAATAACTTTCGTTTATATATATATATATATATATATATATATATATATATATATATATATATATATATATATCCTGAATAATATAGCGTATTATCACATCCTTTGAATCGGAAGATTTTATTCTTGGCATTGGTTATCCCGATATTTTTCTAGTGAGAATTATTTCAAGAAACGCATTATGTACTTATGGGGGAGGGCAGGTGAAGATTGCCAACATCCTAAGTGAAAGTTCTTTATGTAGAACGAACTGGATTCGATCTTTGAGCGCCCAGGTCGGAAGTCCGTGTCGTTAGCCACTCAACCACCGTCACTTGCCGCTTAAGTATTATAAGACAACACGTTAGTTCTCATAGTTTATATCGGAAACCTCGTTAAAACGATTAAAAATACATTTATTTTGAATAATTATAATTATACTAACTGCAAAAAGAAGTTTTTTTTTAATTGGATTAACTAGCAAGGAACCCTGACTTTGATCGGGATTGAATGAGCGTAAACTAATTCCCCACCTTCCCATGATTGTATTGTCATCGGAATCGGTGAAATCGTCCATTTTTTTTTTCAATCAAATTGATTGATCATCTGCTCTAGCTAAAGAAACCCCCTCCCCAAGAGGGTATCTGAAGAAATCGTTACATACCTCGCCGCAGTGACTTAGTCAACAAAACATTGTAGTCTATATTTCACTGTAAATTTTAAAATGCAAAAGTCAAGTATCATAGTTTACTAGCGCTCTGAACAGCACCATTCATTTTGAACGCGCCCCTGTCATATCAAAGAACCAACTGTTGATTTTATGAAATCATTTTTACATAATCTCCCGAATTAAAGTTAAACGTAGAAAGGTCAAGTATCATGGGTCAATTGTGCTCTAAAAGAAACATTTCGAACGCTCACCTGTCTTGTATTAGAATTTGCAGTCGATTTTATAAACTTGGCCTTTCTGCTTGTGCGGTGATAAAACTTCTCAAATGCACTTGTGGTGTTATGGTTGTATAAATGTATTAACTTTGGTCAAAATCAGACTTTTTCACATAGAAATCACCGCTTATCAAGGCCCGGGGGCCACTCAAGGATAAGGGTTAATGGGTATATATTAGTCATTGTGATTATAGCGTAATAAACATAAATAGTTTGAATTTTGTAAATTGGATTATTTAGGGGGACAGTTCATCAAGAACTTGTTTACGTTGGACTTGAAGACAATCAGATTGCAGTCAGCTGGAAAGCAGGCAAACGGAAGAGAGTTCCACAGGCATGCAATTCTAAGAAAGAAGCTTTGTTCATGGAATCTACGTTTAGGTTTAGGCACAGATAAAGAGTGTGGGGAAAATTATTGACGGTGGTTTCAGCTAGTCGGGTGTTTTTTGAGAAAGATTGGCGAGGGGGGAACCAGAGAATGGAGCTCAGACGAGCACCTGCCATGGAAATAACGATAGAACAATGACAGGCTTGCTACGTCTCTTCTGTGGGAAAGAGGTTGCAGGGTAGAGAAAAGGTTTAGGCTTAGGCACAGATAACGAGTGTGGGAAATTATTGATAGTGTTTTCAGGTAGACGAGGGTTTTTCGTTAAAGTTTTGCGATGGGGAGGGGGCACATAGATTGAAGCTCATATGAGTATTGCCATGAAAATAACGATAAAGCAGAGACAGGCTCGCAACGTCTCTTCTGTGGGCGAGAGGTTGCAGGGAAGAGAAAAGGGCATCCCCCAATTTTTCTTTTTTGATCGAAAGCATGTCGATACAAAACCTACGTAAGAACACTCCCAGATACATCGAGTACCTTTGTATGAAATGCTGAGACCATAGGGCCTGTTTCATTCTCTCTTTCTTTCTTCCTCTCTGTCTCTCGTTTTCTCTTTCTTTCACGCACACACATACACACACATAAACATACATTCACACACATATATACACACATGCACACACATACGCACGCACACACATACACTCACATACACGCATATACATACACACATACACACACGCATGCACAAACAAAGTTCATTTTATATAAAAGTAGAGATAGAGGTACATGCAGGTTTGGTCGGCGATTTGACGAACTAGATAATTTGGAAAAAGGTATTACAAACTCAACCGAGAATGGTTTATGTTATAATAAACAAGACGCGTTTATTCGTAAACAGAAACCGGATGTAAACGACGTAAAATACGGCTAAACTATTTAAATAAACATATTCATCTTTTATTTCCTCTATGGTAGCAGTTAGCCTGCGCACCTACTGGTTTTTATATTTCTGGCATGTTAAGATAAGGGTTTATAATCCGCTCTATCATATAAAATAAAACTTTCTGTTTCTGTGAGTTCGTTTCCTACGGACTCGAAAACAGCTGGGGCGATTTTATGAAATTTCACACGAAAGAACTCCATGTGCCTGGCAGTGTTCTTAGAGAGTTTTCACATCGGAATCTCTCGAAACGTATCGATAATCGATAATCGATAATCGAAATAATCCGATGAAAGAAGGAACAGGCGATTTTGACGAAAGTTAACACCTTACACAGCCTAACATCGCAAGTGCATTTCAGAAGTTTTATTATCACACAAGCTGAAAGGCCCGACATATAAAATCAACAGTAGGTTCTATGATATGACAGTGGCGGGTTTTGAATAGATGTTTCTGTTTAATATGAAATTTTGATTTGTCCAGATTTCGTATATATTATAATAGAGTCGTGATTTCAAAAGTGATAAAAAAAAAGTATTTAGCTGCTATCTGCTAGAACCAGAACCGACAGCAGAACTGTAACATTCAAAGCGGTTGACGTTACCACTGTACCAACGTAACGTAAATGTCTGTTTAAATCTTGCTAAATATAGCATTGGATGCTGCAGTTTTGTTTTCGGGTTCGATTCTAGCTGATGGCACCCGAATACTTTTTTTTCAAAAGAACGTCGTGTTTCATAGACAGATAATATGACCAATTCAGTTAACCCTTTTCCATGGTCGAGACATTTTCGAAAGACTTGAATTATAAAATAGTAAATATATTTCCATTACTATCGATTACTATATTGTCCTTTTGACTACTGTACACTCTTTAACCCTTATCCTTGAGTGGTCTATCGGCCTTGATAAGTGGTGACGCCTATGTAAAAAGAAAATATCCTCCTGACACCATCGTGCTTACATGTCAACTGTTTTCTTCTGTGTGTCCTCCTCCCCTTCTCTGTGTGTCCTCCTCCTATGTCCTTTCATACCCCACTCTATATCTCTGTGTTACCCTTTCTCTACTTATCACTCTCTCTCTAATCCTTCAGCAAGACTATCCTTTTACCCCTCCTTCTTTAACTGAAATTTGATTTTTGTAATTAAATTTAAATCCATAAGAACATTAACCTTGCTTCACGCCAGTAATGGCATAGTATATTTTCTCTTGTCTAAAATTAAAAATAGTCTTGAACTCTTTTTAATTTAAAATTTTCTTGCCTGATGAGATTAATTATAATCGAAACGTCTGCACATCATATCAAGTTTAGACTGTATTTACATAAAGAATAATTTTTTAAAAAAACCTATAATTTGCTCTCTTTGATTGAGCACTATCAACGACCCTTGTTAGAATTCAATAATTCTTCATTTGTCGATATCTTTCTACCTGGAATCTCTCTCTCTCTCTCTCTCTCTCTCTCTCTCTCTCTCCTGTCTAGCTGTCTGTGTGTCTGTTTGTCTGTCTGTTTGTCTGTCTGTCTCTCTCTCTTTCTATATATATATATATATATATATATATATATATATACATATATAAACATACATCTTAAAGATTGAAATCATTTTAAGCATAAATAATAACCGAACCCCTGCCACAACAAATAACCCAACATATTTTGATTTAATAAACAACATAACATATTTTAATTTAATAAACAATATAATATAACAATAATACAACATTCATTTAAGATTGAATTTGTCATTAAAAATAACAAACATCAAATACACACAAAATATATAACACTCCAAATTAGCTATAATCGCGCGGAACATAAAAAAGGGGAACTCGATAATAAAGTCGAAATACAATTTAACACTCATATCTATTTAGATAATAGAATCAAGGATGGAGCACAGCACAAATCTATATCCGTGGGCAAAAGAGAAACCTGTTCCACTTTAAGAGCGATATAGGTAGTTTATTGACGGATAGAAATCTTGTTTTCGTAATTCAATTTTCAATTACGTTTTCTTTTCTGATTATAATTCGTTGATTTTCTTAGCAATTAGTAGATAACGTTGTTGTTTTTTTCAAACAAATTTACTACTTAAGAAATCATATTCTTATATTTGTAACGGAATTGTTTTAGAAGAGATTTATTAGGATAATGCAATGCCTAAGAAATTGCTTGATAGAATGTCAATAACATAAGAAACCGGCAATATAAAAATATATATTAAGATATATAGATTTATTCGTTTGATAAGGATGTAGGATAAGTAAAACTCTTTATAAGCGTGTGAGAAAATCAGCAGCAGCCAAATGATAGCTGGCTAGCGAAAATATTAGCAGTTACTGCTGTTAAAGCACGAATGCAAATTAGTAAGTTTGCGCGAGCTTGCGTCACAAGAAAGACTAAGACGCCACGTGTAAGAGGAAAGAGGCTAACTGTGACCGGGTAGGATGGACGTGTAAATACGAGGACGAGAAAGTGCTGACTAGCGCTAGTGTCAGGTTGCGCGAAAACAGCGATTTTTAAAAAACGCATATGTGCGAAAAAAAAACAACTTTGGAAATACAATGAAATCCATTGTTTTGGAAGAACTAGGAATTAATGCATTACATTTGCACTTAAAAACTAACGAGTCGGGCTTTTGTTTCTTTTCTTATTTGTTTGTTCCTTTGCGACGGTGCCGGACGGCGTGTGGGTCCAATAGTTTCAAACTGTAACGACATAGTTTTAAAATAACAGCCACATTACAATATTTAGAGAGAGAGAGAGAGGCAAGATATGTAATTTTCATGTTCTTTTATGATAATATTGCAAAGAAAAAAATGGACACATCTGTATTACTGTCACGGAACGACTTTTTGTTCTGTATTTTGAAGATCGCAGAGCAAGGGGCGGTAATGCAGCGTGTATTGAAGATTTAAATTTTGTAAATAAAAAGAAAGTTCCTCGAAGCAAAATAAAAGTCACACGCATTCCAAAAACGATAGTGAAACCTATCTATAAATTTTAAAAGTCATACATTTTGACGACTGTAATTCATTTCAGGAATTTAGATTTTCTTTAAAAATAAAATAAAACAAATATGTTTATGCAAAACGAAAATAAACTGTTGTTATATAGTGTTATTATTAAAAGATGACGTATGTATTTGTATTGTTCTTTGTGAGAGTCTTACGAGAGATTAGTGTTGAGTAAGAGATTCCCATGTGTGTAAGAAGATATAGATGGAGATATTAACATATTGTTAGAGAAGAGATGTGGACATTATCACGTATATATAAAGAGAGAGAGAGTGTGTACATATAAATACGCTTTGAGAGGTGTTTGCTATCTTGATAGATAGACTAATAGATTGGCATTTATACCGATAGATTGAGAGGTTGACAATGACGCTTTTGACAGTTCTGTTTGAACGGGAGTGTTTATATAACATAAATAGACACATATACTTTCTAACACATATATTTTTTTAGATGATGATTTTCAAATGGTTTTTTACACATAAATAGACAATACCTTTTTCATATAATGATGGACACAGGAGACGGCAGTTATAAAAACCATGATGAGCATTTATTCCTTCCACTTGACCGGTCAATGGCTTGCATCCAGGAATTCAAAGTTTCTTTTACATTTTCTTTTTCTAACCCTCTCGCTTCCAGACGGTGGCAAGGTTCGAACTGGTCGGACTCTCGTCTGACTTTCTGACTCTCTTCTAACTTCTTCTCTCCTAACTAACTCTCACTTATATATTGAGAAATCCATGCATGTCTGGCCAACGTGACCACAATTCACGTGCCATCAACATGAGCGACCTGCACGCGTCGAAACATTCTGATTTCCCATTTTTCCTTTGTTTTCACAAAGGAATTCAACCTACTTATCTAATTCATATAAACCATATTTTATTCTCCACATTCTTTCTAACAATGAATAGTTTCCAGCCCAATTTGTTTTGATTAAATATTTTAACAGAATCAACAATTTACTGAACATTCAATTTATAACCTATTTTTCTTTAAAACTTATTTCCAGGGTTCGATTCCCGTTTTCTCTAATTTTATTTTCATTTACTAATTCTCTTTATTTTTACTTACATGAAAAAGGGGACAAGGATTTCCATGTAACACTGTCGCACGCATCAATTTAAAGATTGAAAATTTTGCGAAAAAAATAAGACTATAAAAACTTCTATTTTTTTAATTTTATTGTTTAAAGTCACCAATTATCAACGCCCGAAGGCCACTCGAGGACAAGTATCAATGCGTGGAAAGTGGTAGTGTAGTAATTGATAATGGGGTAAATTGGAGAAAATATTATTATTTATAGGGACGGCTCATCAAGAAATTGTTTACATTCGATTTGAAGGGTACCGGGTTGCATTTAACAGGGAAGCAGGCCAGCGGAACAGTGTTCCACAGACGGGCAGTTCTGGAAACGAAGCTTTGTTTATGGAATATGTGTTTAGATTTAGACACAGATAGAAAGTGGGGAAATTTTATTAAGTGGTTGTAGCTAGTCGAGACTCTTTTGGGAAAATTTAGCAAGGGGGCATAGATTGAAGTTCAGTTGATTAATTTCCGTGTAAATAGCGATAGAGCAGACACAGGCTCTCGACGTCTCTTCTGTCCAAAGGAGGTTGCATGGAAGAGAAAAGGTCACACTATGTTCCGAAGCCGGTTTTGAACGCTATCAATGCAGGAAATGGGCGCCGAGCAGCTCCTGTCCAGATGTGGCAACAGTACACAATTTTAGGATGTACCTGGCTTTTAAACAGATAGAGGATTGCCTCATCACTGAGATACCTGCTAGCGCGGTAGAGAGATCCCACCATTTTTCCAGCGACTTTGTCAACAGATTTGATGTGTGTGTTTCATTTCAGATCAGGAGTAAAGGTCAGTTCCAGAAGCTTGTCAAAATATGGAGCTTCACCAATACAAGAAGCGTTCATTTCCGTTGGGTTGTTGTGTAGATTAGTGAGTGTTATTAGATATTTTTTATTATTATTTTAATCCAATAAATATTCAGATAATTAATGTTTTATTTTTTTGGTTTTGTATTGCTGTTCACGTTTCGGATATGGTATACTTGAATTGTTTCTCCTCGTTCTGGAATTGAATTGTCTCCCCCTATTCGGCGATCTTCAGAATGAAAGCAACATTTTATTCCGTCACAGTGTTTTCCTTATTTAATTCACATATATATACTTGTATATCCCCTTGTTAAAGAGACATTAGTTAAATAGACGCTGTTCATATGGAAAATGGAAACGGTACTGACCATATACGGGTTTAATCGGCTTCCTCTAAAGGAGGAAGTTCTATCGAAGTATGAAATATACAAGCGGCCTTCAGCCGCATGTATATCCCCGTGATGGCAGATGACGACTTTAAGTTTTTTTTTTTTTTGCAACTCTTGCAGGGAGGTGTCGACGTCCTCCCATATACATCGCCTGGAATTCCCAATTTGGTCAACCATGTGGTATTGGCCGGGAGGAAAGTTGGTTAACTTCAGAGATCTAACGACAACTGGTGTGTCAATGTAATTATGCCGTACGTATTTTTGTATACTACACGACAATACAACTATAGTACCATTTCAATGAACGAGACATAAAAAATGACTATGTTCAGCATCCCCTTCCCCGTCTAGCACCAAAAGTTCCTCGGGGACGTCAAATCCTGGTGAAAATGAACAAACAGTGCAGTTTTAGGCCTTAACATATGTAAATTTGAGTTCTGCACCATGCAAAAAAAAGAAATGACTAAGTCCATCATTTGCCCCTCACCCATTTAGCCACCAAAGTTCCCAAGGCCGTAACTTATTTAAATGTGAGTTCAGCACCATGCAAAACTGCTAAATAGACATACACAGACAATTTTGGACAAATGTGGGAAAATAGTCCCAAAAATTGAGTGTTTATATTAGCGCGAAAAGAACCCCTGAGTTATCGCAAAGTATAGACAAACAAAATTATATAGAAATCAGTTAGTTACAACATTTCAAAAAGTTTTATAAAAATCCAAGGCATCAATTATTTTTTTAATAAACACAAAAGTGTCAATTATAGCCATTTTAATCCTAGGTGGGCAACCGGAATTTTCTCGGAAAATCCGTTCAGTTACTTTTTTACTCATATCATGTTTAATGTTTGTGCAAAATTTCAAAAATTTCGAAGGCGTAGTTATTGAGAAAAGTACGGACAGACGAATGGACAAATAGACGAACAGACAAAGACGAATTTACAGGTCTACCCTCATTTTGTCAGGGGGACCAAAAAATGATCATACAGATAGTTTCCATGAGAAGACTTTCATGCCAAACATTGTTAAAAACTTTAGATGCATCAAGTTTTACCTGGATTGTCCAGTTTATGGAATATGTATTCAGAGATGATCGTTAGGACATCTGCAGTAGAATGGAGTTGCTTCAATCAATATTATTGGATTTCAAGAAGTTTAGTATTAAGGAGGTCGTGGACTATCACGTGCTGCCATCGGCGAATGCTAATTAACATCTTGTTTTGAACAATTGAGGAGATGGAAGAGGCTGTGACAAAGGTCATTGACACGCTCACACAAGAGGATCCCATGGGGCGTTTCAGAAGTTGTTGAAACGGTACAAGTGCATTGCAGCCGGAGGAGATTACTTCGAAAGATGCTAAAGTTGTATGTGTGTAATATCAATAAAAGTGCCCACACGAAGAAGTCTGGAAACTTATTGAAGACATCTCGTACATACAACGATAGAAGAAAATTTTAACCACTAGACGTCGCACTGTTTATATCATAACGTTAAATAGACCCTATTTATATACCACCCGACCATACAACAATAGTAACATTTTAAAAATCAACCCTAAAAATACACCTGGATTAGTGGGATGATGTTCAAATGTACGACTGTATTTTTCTTTTAGCTAAAAATAGAAATTACTAGCAGGGAGACCCGACGTTGCCCGGGATTGAATGATGATCAACGAATATTTCACACTCCTATATTTTTTATTGGCATTGAAATCCGTTAAATCGCCAGGGGGGGGAGCTTCACACGCCTCAATGCAGTAATTTCGTCCAAAATATGTGTTATTCTACATTGCACTCAACAGAACCTACTGTTTAGTTTATAAAAGTATTTTATATAAACTTCTTTCCAGTTAACGAAAAAAAAAAACATTAGGAAATTGACGTGTGGGCTTTGAACCAATAGATCATATCATGCAAAAAACAAAAAACTCACGTGAATTTTCAAGTTTTATAAAAATCTTTGCAGAAAAAGAAATGAAGAAATTTACGTGCGGAGTTCGAATCTACAGGCCACGCCATGCAAAAAAACAAAACAAAAAAAAAAAAGACGCTATCAACTTACCCACAGTAGAATTTTTACGGCCCTCTGTTTTATCATAGTTGCTAAGCGACAACATGGAAAAATAGCTTTACCGATGATAGATACATTAAAATAACTGTTTCATTTATCGATTATCGATACTTATCGGGGGTATTCTGAGCTGAAACAAGACTTAACTAAGATCTCTCTCAGACTTATGCACTAAAGTTCTGTAAATTTTAAATAAAATATGTTCAGCCATTTCGGAGTATATAAGGATCGAACGCTCTCTCTCTCTCTCTCTCTCTCTCTCTCACACACACACACACACACACACACAGTTGCATTTATATAATTGTAGAAATTAAATTAAATGTTCGTCCAGCATTATCGTACAGATTAGTTTTTATGAGAAAACCTTAATGCCAAATCTTGTCAAAAGCCTTGGCTATATCAAGCGATACCGCCCTAATTTCACCTGGATTGTCCAGGTATATGTATTGATATATGTACTGGTATATGTATTGGTATATGTATTCAGAAATGACTGTTGGAAACTGTGTAGTAGAATGGAGTTGTCTAAATCAATATGACTGGCCATAAAGAAGGTGAGCATTAACGAGTCTACGACAATTTTAAATGATTGTACATATAAGTCAGGGAACTTATTGAACGCACCTCGTAACCTCGTAAATACTCTCCTTTGTACACACACACACACACACACACACACACACACACACACATATATATATATTTATATATATGTATATATATATGCATAGTTTACCGCAGTCAGCAGCAGTTTGGATTTTGTCGCACAGATTGTTCCAGTAGTTATTTGCGCAGTGCCCAGCAGCTTTCTGGAATTGACTGCGAGCCTCTTTCAGCTTGGACAGGGTGCTGCGTGTCGGCCTGCTCACATAGATCTTGTGACCATCGTTTTTGGACAGTAGTAAAGGTTCTGATATTTTTGCATTCTCAGCCATTATCAGATGTACCCGGCGTTGTCCGGTATCATACGTGACGTTAAATTCTTTTAAAAGAATTGAGTAAAAAAAAAACTGTAAAAAAACTGAAACATTTGCATACGATTAGTATATGTTTTCTAAATAGTTCATTTCTTCTAAGCAAAAATAAATACTCGAATCGAGATCGAAAGTAAAACCTAAAGACAGTGAGTAAAGTACGATACTCATTAGGCCAGCTCGCCACGTTCTGTAAAAGTTTTATCAAACTTACTTATTCTTAACATAAGGAAACTGTCTTGTCAAGGATTCGCGCATGCGCAGTCGTAAAACAGTTTAAAAACAAAAAAATCCGATGACCATCCAATGAACATTTTTTTTTTCAATTGTGATTCGTTAGCAGTCCTTTTTCCAGATAAGAACCGATTGAAAAATTTTCCACATATCTGAATACCCTATATAACAAAACTCTAGTCTTTAGATAAAAAACTTCGTTGAATGTATAGGTTGAGAATTGTTCTCACACGTACTTACAACGTACATTCTTGCCTTTATATATAGAGATAGACTAAATGATGTACCTGGCGTTGCCCGGTATTAAACATAATGTTAAATTCCAAGTAAAAAACTGAAAACCCGAAGCTGGGGCATGGTCGCGCAAGGGTTATGTTTTTTTTTTTCTAAACAGTTCAGTTCTTGTAAGTAAAACAAATAAATAAATCGAGCTGAGATCGAACCCGAAGTATAAAGGTTGACAGGATCTTTACAAAAATTTTTCAAACCTTTTTTCTTAAGATAATGTGAACTATTCACGCATGCGAAGTCGTGAAACAGTAAATAAAAACATAAAATCCGATAACTCCAACGTACTATTTTTTTTTTTACAATTTTTTTTTATTTATTCCGGATGAACACCGAGTAAAAATGTTTCCAAATATCTGAATAACATACTAAATTACATGTCTGTAGATCAAAATTTATATATGTTTAGAACTATAGTTAGACACACATACTCACTTTGTATTGAGCAGCCATCTGTAGCTAATATGGACTCATTTTGTTTTGCCTTTCTATTGACGCTGATGAATTGTATTGAGTCCATATCAGCCACAGATGGCTTGTTCGATACAATGAAACCGCTGGTTCGTCTTTAAAACATGTATGTATATATATATATATATATATATATATATATATATATATACTTATATATATATATATATATATGTGTGTGTGTGTGTGTGTGTGTGTGTGTGTGTGTGTGTGGAGACGGCTACAAATTAACATAGCAGGGTGAGTGAGATATATAAAGGTATCAATCACCAATACCGGGGGAGTCCGGCAACGACCGTCAAATAGGCAAGACGCTTATGCTGCCTCTAGCAAGACATTAACACGCCACCTGCCAGAATATCTACAACTGAAGTATATCTGAAGACATGTAAATATGTATATAACTTTTCTTCCTATTATATTATTGTATACCTTTACTTTTGTGTTCATGTTAATTATTTGTGCAGACACATCAATACATATATATATATATGTGTGTGTGTGTGTGTGTGTGTGTGTGTGTGTGTGTGTGTGTGTGTGTGATTACTTCATTTAATCACATAAATTAATATATGAAAGTATAAATTTATGCGTAAACTTTAAGTATTTACTTCAATAGTGCTCAATACGTAGTTAGAGCTAAGTAGTAAGTTATGGAATATATATGGCAATTAAGGTACACAGAATATTCCATTCTATGTAGCTTAATTGCCATATATATTTTCTAACTTACTATATATATATCCTGATGTTTTTGAATCGTTTAAGATAAACCAGATTATATTGATAAAGGAAATCCAAAACTATATTAGCAATGTATAAATGTATTTATAATTACATATAATAAATTTATATAGTTAAAAAAAAAAAAAAAAAAAAAAAAAAAAAATGTATATATGTAAAAATAAAATATTTTTAACCTTTATATATCTAATTTTAAATAAATAAGAATGTAAATATACAAACTACTAACTATAGGGGGGGTGATAAGTAGTTAAATGGATTAATCCAAATCTTATAAATACAAGACTGATAAATTAAAAAATTAAAAAATGTATCCATTTTAAATGTGGAAATTGATGAATCGCACAGGTAAGAAATTCATTTTTATACTATGAAAAGGTTAGTAATTACAATTAAGAATAGGAAATTGGGAAAAAAAATTTTTGTAACTTGTCTTCTTCCTAAGATTAAGGGTGGTGGTGTTTGATCAACACTGCTGGGGAGCCATGATGTAATACACTGTTTTGTTTTTAAATCCCCGAAACAGTGTTTCATGGTAAACAACTGATGATCCCTTAAAAAATATAAAAATTGGTATTATAGTAAATTTGAGAGTTGATGCAGTGATTGCAGGTGATTAAATGACTTACTGACTAGATGTTTTTTTTAATGAATGATAAAAAATAATTTTTTGTGTGGTTTCAAATGTTAAAAACTTCAAAGAC
Organism: Euprymna scolopes; assembly: GCF_053919585.1. Taxonomy (NCBI): domain Eukaryota; kingdom Metazoa; phylum Mollusca; class Cephalopoda; order Sepiida; family Sepiolidae; genus Euprymna; species Euprymna scolopes. Next base: position 8,628,511 of record NC_136492.1, on the reverse strand, counting down.
TATATATATATATATATATATATATATATATATATATATATATATATATATATATACTAAGTTAAAAGTATTCAAGAGATAAAACTCCAAAATTAAAACAAGGTTATTAAGAGTGCTCAATAAAAAGAGCAGAGTACAATATTTTTATTTATATAAACAAACACCACACAGCCGCTACACTGAACACGCAATGTTTCGGAACGATTGGTTTCGTCCGGCATTATGAATGGAGAATCAACTTTATTTCTGTTGTCTGACGGAGAGCAATTGGTTTTTAATAAAACCAATCGTTCCAAAACGTTGGGGTGTTGAGTGTAGCGACTGTGTGGTGTTTGTCCATATATATATATATATATATATATATATATATAGAGAGAGAGAGAGAGAGAGAGAGAGAGACAGAGACAGAGACAGAGAGACAGACAGACAGACAGACAGATACAGAGAGACAGACAAACATATTTGTTTTTGTTGTTCTTTTTAATGATAAATGCGGTTAAATCGTGGCTTCCCCTCGAATCTCAGTTTTATTTAATTGGACGTATATAACATTTGATTTATTTTTATTATTTTTAAAACAGTAATCTACGTACATGCATGTTTCACGGTAACTGCCTCTCGTCAGCGTAGCTTCACTGTTTCTAGGAATCGATCAATCGATCGATAGATAGATAGATAAATTCAGCCACTCTGATGAGTCGTAGACGGCGAAATACGTGTCAGTTGATAATTATATTTAATATATATATATATATATATATATATATATATATATATATATATATATAATCTGTGGGATGAATTAGGTTGCGTGTGTGTCTATCTCAATAAATACACATAATTGGCTGTTTTGAAGTTGTATACTTACTCCTGGTTTCGTATTAAGTGTACACTATGTGTATATACTTCGTGGTGGGCGTGTTTCTTTGCATATATTTTTATGATCTATGTTTTTATATGTGTTAATTATACAGGCAGATACGACACGTAATGACAGGTTTAATCTGGCGAAATTATATTTGAATAATCTAGGAATATATTAAACTACAATATTTATGACCGATATAAACATACAACGTGGGAATAGAAATTCTTGAAATACCAATAACCACCAAAACATAAATACGTGTATATATATCTCTCTCTTGGCAGTACTTTGCAAACGAAGATTCTATGAAGGGGGTTTTCCACGTCGACTGCAGGCGCGTTTGTGGCTGACGAGCCCGATTCAGGACAAGCAGGTTCTGCCACAGCGGCTGCAGTCAAAAATCTTCCTCCTGCAGCACTTCTCCCGCAGAAACTCTGTGCGGGAGATCTCAAAGGAGGCGACAGCCTGGTGGCCAGTACGTCGCAGGTAACACGGTCAGCAGGGAGAGCAGATCACTGTAGGTGGTCAATGTGGCAGTCAACGAGGAACTTCTCCAGAGAGTCTTTATATCTTTACTTCGGTGCCCCTCTGTCACGACGGCCAGTAGAGAATTCGGCATATAAGATTATTTTGGGCATTCTGGAGACGTACCCGACCCAGCGTAGCTGTGACTTCAGCAGCATGGCCTCAATGCTGGTAATTTCCGCCCGCTCGATGACCTCAACATTGGTGACATAGTCATTCCAGTGGATGTTAAGAATGGTGCGGAAACAGCGCTGATGAAAATGCTCGAGGAGTCGTAATTAGTGGCGATAAATTGTCCAGGACAGGAGGGTGGAGAGTACTACGGTACTGTACACACTGAATTTTTGTGCATCTTTTGATGTGTCTGTTTTTCCAGACTCTTTTGCACAATCTGCCAAATGCGCTGTTTGGTTTGGCCTGTCTGTTGTCTATTTCTCTGTCGAGTTTGGCATCTGATGTGATGGTACACCCCAGGTAGGTAAACTGGTGAACGGTCTTCAGCTTAGTCTCGTCAATTGTGATTTGGGGGGGGGTACTCTACCGTGGGAGCTGGTTGGTGGAAAACGTCCGTCTTTTTCAAGCTGACCTAGAATCCGAAGAGCTGAGCAGCCTCTGCGAAGCGATATGTGAGGCTCTGCAAGGCTGTTTCGGTGTGGGCAAAGAGAACGTCTCGGATCAGTTGCTCGAAGGTATTTGTGTGGTCTTGCAGCAACTTTGTCTTTGTGTGTGTGAGTTTGTTCCTTGTAGATTCCGAAACGGCTGAACAGATTTTTTTTTTAATTTACAACACTTTGGTGTATGAATCTGGGAGTGATC